>NC_056728.1:1205807290-1206042290 GCF_019279795.1 Protopterus annectens
ATGATCCCCCCTTTAGGCCAATAGTGGCAGCAGAGGGATCTAAAACCACAACTTTGGCTAAGTTTGTTGATGTCAAAACTAAACACATTTGGAAAAACAAAAGTGCCATACTACGTGACTCCTGGGATTTATTAAGAGCACTTGAACCCAATTTATTTGACAATGACATTTTGTTTGTGACAATCGATGTGGTAGACTTATTTGGTTCAATACCATATGAAGAAGGGATACGTATGTTTGAGGAAGAAGTATTTTGGGATAAGAAATTGAAATTTGAGGAAAAAGTAGCGTGCACAGGTTTGATGGACCTAGTACTAAAGAACAATTTTTTTGTCCACAAAGGGGAGTTTTTCCAACAAACAAAAGGTGTGGCGATGGGAGCAGCCTGTGCACCTACTTTTGCTAACCTGGTTCTTGCTAACTGGGAGGACAAGTATATTTTTCCTTCAAATTACGTAAAATACTGTAAACTATACAGAAGGTTCCTGGATGACATCATAATATTTTGGACAGGAAGTATTGAAAAATTAAATGAATTTTTCAATTATTTAGGTTGCACAACCAATTTCCTCAAATTTACACATAGTTTTTCCTATGACAGGATTGCCTACTTAGATGTGGAAATATTAAAAACAGCTAGCTCTTTTGAGACCAGAGTACATAGAAAGACCACCTATGTGAATTCTTTTCTCCACTTTGATAGTGAACACCCAATACATTGTAAAAGAAACTTGGTCAAGGGCCAGTTTATTAGGGGGTCAAGAATGACAACATCTGAAGAGGATTATATTAAAGAATGCGATAAGTTGGAAAGAATGTTCACAGACAGGGGATACCCCAAAGACTTCATTAACAAGCTCAGAACGGAAGTAACAAATGCAAGAAATGGAAGGTTTAAACCTATAACAGGTATAAAAGAAAATGTAAAGGAGCAAAATGAAAATACAGTAGCACAAGATGTGAATTATGAACATTCATTAGTATTAGAATACAATGAATTAAACAAAAAAGTGAGAACATTATTTAACAAAGAATGGGAGAGATTTAGGGGTTTTACTGATTTAAAGGGTTTAGCAGAATCTAACCCAAAAGTAGTCTATAAGAATTCCCTAAATATAAAAAACATATTAGAAATAGGGAATAATACAAATACACGATTAGGGGATAGAGCAAATGCAGGTAAGGTTGGGACATATAGGTGTGGAAAATGCAATCAATGTGAAATGGTTATAAATTGTGAAAAAATACACTTGGAAAGTAGAGATCTATGGCTGTATGGTAAAGGGTATTTCAATTGTGAATCGAGAGGGGTAGTGTATTTAGTAATTTGCAAAAAGTGTCCTTCCTATTACGTAGGCAAGACAGAAAGATCCTTGAAAAAGAGAATCTATGAACATACATATGATATCAGGAAAGGGAAGGACACTAATGCATTATACAGACACACAATGATATGTAAAGAATATGACTATGCTTTTTTTGTATTGGACCAAGTTAAAACTGATATAAGAGGGGGCCCATGGGAGGAGAATATAGGATACAAGGAGCTGTGGTGGCAAGTGGCCTTGGAGGCCAATAGACCCCCTGGCTTGAACGAATACATCTCCATATTACCATTATTAAAGCTGAAAGCAGCTAAAGTTAAGTAGTAAAAGATATAACACAATTCACCACAAGATGGCGATACTACTCCATGAAAGAATATACTAACCTTAATTGTAATTTTTGATTCAAATACAATAGCATCTAACAATTTTAAGATTAAATATTTATAAAGCACACTGAACGTAATGGGGAAAACAATTTTGTTTGTCAAAAACATTTTTTTAAAAAGTATTATGGAAAAGCATCTTTTAACAGGATTTGTGTTTTTATGGTCTTACATATATTTACTGACGCTCTTACTTTAACTAATTTTGTCTTGTTAATTAATTAAATGTTGCTGAGACCTGATTGGTTTTGGAAAATTTTAACTACTACTTAAGATGTAATGATGGCAGCGACTGTTATATCTGAGGAAGTCTTATACTAGACGAAAACGCATGTTTCAATAAAGCGTTCATACAGACATTTAAGTGGTTACGGTTTATCCTTATCCTCCTTGGCTTCTACATTTCATGTGTTTAGCGTGAGTAGTGTTGTTATGCACATTGTATCTTGCTGGTCTTACAGTGTTTGTGTGTACATAGTAATTTAGGATGGACTGCAGTCTGTCTGCATAGCTCTCAACTATGGGCTTATCCACAAGATGGCCAGTGGATTGTCTGTTAGGTTTTGTTTGTGCACTACACAGGTCTTCTCCTAGATATACCACTGGCAGTCTGTCTGTTGCGTGCTATCAGTACATGGCTGCATCCATTTGTGTTTCTGATGTTTTAGTCCTGCATAAGGGTATGTTGCAACAAATCCTGTAACACCAGCAATTTCCAGGATGTGTAACAGCAATATTGCAAATATGGCCCTGTGTCCCTGACTGTGTCCTCCACATATATGGCAGGCTTTGTCCTGCTGTGATACAGTTAGGGGTTGTTGGGTAATGGCCTATCATTATTTACTGCTAGCATTCCTGCTATCATCCCAGTCATATCGTGGACTCCTACAAAATATGTTGGTCAGGGTCCATACATATGGGGGCAACAGTTGGACAACATATGTGTGCCCTTCTACATTCCAGAGGTCAGTGTGTGGTGGGCTACAGCTTACAGTGTTACACACAGATCAGTTAGTCAGTGAGAGTGTGAGATGTTAAGTTGAACAATGTTATGTGACAGATACTTTGACATTATCAAAACTAATACATTTCCCCCTAGGACTTGACTACAGGGTGTATTTGGAGGCTGCTGAACTACATCTCTAATTGTTGATTGTTACTTATCTTGAAGGCAAATCCTTTGTCTCTAGTAAATTTTAATATCCGCTTTCGTCCTGGGACTTCATCAGAATAATTAAGACATAAAAACTCACATTTAAATACAAAACAGTAAATGGCTCACAATAGCTGATTGGTCAAACAATTAAACAATTAAAAAAAAACCTTATTGGTAAAAACTAATGCCTAGGTTAAAAACATTGAATGTGTTCTATACAAAGAATGTGGAAATAGATACTTTATCTTTGTCAATGCTAGACAGATCACTGTTTAAAAAACATTTGATGTTGACTGCCTCATTCAACCCGGGAATTTTATCAGCAAAAAGTTTAATCTGCCATCTAGCTTCTCTCTGTTCAACCAACTTTTTAAAGTCACCCCCTCTCAGATCAGAATGAACTACCTCTAACACTGTAAACAGAAATTTTCTAAAATTCAAACATTGAATAGAATGTCTAAAAAGGGCACTATTTTCATTTTTTGTTTTTATATTATACACATGTTCCACAATACGTGTATGTAGGCTCCTTGTAGTCATCCCTACATAAAATGCAGGGCATGAACTACAGAGGCCTAAATAAACTACCCCTTTAGTCTTACATGTTACGTATTAAGGAACAGAAAAAGTAAGATCTATACTCTCTAGCATAATCATGGGTCCTTTGGCTATAAACCTACAAGTGCTGCAGTTGTTGCAAGGAAACATCCCTTTAACCGTAGAACATTGAGATCCTAATCTAGAAGAATGTTGTTCTAGTGCTTTTTTGATGTTAAATGAATTCCTATACACGAAAAGAGGTTTGTTACCTATCACCTCATACAAATCATCATCAAATGTTTTTTAAACAGTGATCTGTCTAGCATTGACAAAGATAAAGTATCTATTTCTACATTCTTTGTATAGAACACATTCAATGTTTTTAACCTAGGCATTAGCTTTTTACCAATAAGGTTTTTTTAATTGTTTAATTGTTTGACCAATCAGCTATTGTGAGCAATTTACTGTTTTGTATTTAAATGTGAGTTTTTATGTCTTAATTATTCTGATGAAGTCCCAGGACGAAAGCGGATATTAAAATTTACTAGTTACGCTATTTTTTGAAGCTTTGCTGATTTCACATCTTGGTTTCTCTGCCAGTTGTTTTCTGTGGTTACGTACGTTTGTGGTTTTTACTCAAATCCTTTGTCTGCTGTTGTACTTAATGAAGGCTTTGGCCTGGACAGCATAGTATGTTTTGTGTGGGCCTTGCATTCATCATTGATTATATATTTCAGAGTTGATGTGCTATAAGTAATGGCATACATTATTGTATAGTACACAAATTAAAGGTTTTCTGTGTATGCATACCTGTGTGTGGTGTCATGTCCTTTGAATTGTGAGTGGCTATATGTTTAATGTAATTATTCTCATTAGTGGGAATGGTTGCCACACTACACATTTCACAGGTGCCAGTTACAGGGCTTGTGGCTGAGGGATATACTGTGTACTCAGTACTTCCACACTACTTCTACATATGTATGACTACTAATACCTTTTGTCTGTGTATATGTGTATATACCTATATATATATATATCTCATATATCTGTATATATATATATATATATATATATATATATATATATATATATATATATATATATATATATATATATATATATGTATATATATATATATATATATGTATGTATATATATATATATATATATATATATATATATATATATCAATGTATAGATGTGTGTGCATATCTGCACCATTGTAATGTGTACTCCTTCCACAATGTGCATTCCCTATGGTAGAATGACTTTTCTGCATGATATGTTACAAATATTGCCCTGACATTTTACAGGTGAATTTGCTTACTGTTAAACCATTGTAGCTGTGTTGTGGAGACTCCTGAAGTCAAGAACTGCATGTGCTAGATATTAGATTGCACAGCATTTCTTTTAGGGCTGTGAAGGGGGGTAACATAGCACTAATTACCAGGTATCCCTCATTTGAGCCTCCACCCCCATTAACAGTGCATATGGTCTGTTATGTTGTAGTGAGTGGTTCAGGATGTTGTTCCCATGTGGAAATGCTATACACATTTCTATCTGTATATATACATATATATGTATATCTACATAATTATATATGTAAACCCTATATATATATATATATATATATATATATATATATATATATATATATACATAAATCTGAACATATTTATCTATCTATCTATATACAATTGATGTTATATGATTATTTGTGTTTTAGTATACATTTACAGATATATATTTGTCCATATGTCCATGCATGTTTGGCTCATAATTTTTGCCTGTACCTCATTCTCTTGGCAAATGACATGGATGATCTCAGGATTGAAGTCAGTAACTAATGACGACACCTTTGTGTATCAGACTTCACCTCCTTCAAAATATGAGTTTTAATACATATAACTGTTTAACTAGCAACATTTTAAGTGTATAAGAACAATATTTGACATATATCCCTATTTGTACCTACATTTTGGCACACTTTGTCCAAAATTCTTAGATTAAGAGGTTGTGTGGTGTGATATTACTACATTTCCTGTACTGTTGAATGATTATGCTGGATGATATGTTTGTGAAAACATCAGGGCTATGTATATTTGCCATGGCTTACTGGTAAATCACGTTGTGTATGGTATGCATGGTCCTGGGTGTGAGCCTTGCAGGGGCTGTTTATTTTGTTGTTGGGCAGAATATGGGCCATTGGATAAAGAGTGATTAAGGCACTTTAAAGCAGTTGTAAATGGGTTTGCACGAGTTTGCGTGGAGGTAAGCACTGCTAACTTCCGGTTACAGTTTCTTATACCCAGTTAGCTTCTGAATTGCTTAACCTGTGTAAGCATTGCTTCCCCCCTCGCAAACAGGCTTAAACCTGCTTACTGCTGCTTAAAAGTGCTTACTCCCGCTTACCCCCATGCTAATTTCTTTAAAAGAAAACAAAAAAGGGTTGATAGGAAAGTGGTGAAAAAGGGGCACAAATAGGGAAAGACAGTAGGAAAAATAGCCAGTAATGTGCAGGACAGGTGTAGGGAAAGTCTATAGCTGCCCATTTCTTCTACAGCAACAGCTGTGCATATACACTGAATTTGGAGGTTGATTTGGACACTCAAACCCCTGGGAGAGAGGTGAGGACAACAATAATAAGTTGTGCTGCCATTTAGACTGGATTACATGTGTCCAGTGGACATGTGTGCGAAATGGACAGCTATGTATGGGGCGAGATTTTTGGGGGGAACAGATTGCCCTTTTTTTTTTCAGGTGAGAGTGGGATGTTGGAGAGGGGTAGTAGGTATATTTGGGGAGGTAGATTGGGTAAGTTAACAGACAAGATATGCAAGACACATACAGGGGCGGTATATGACACATGTGGGGGGTAAACACTTTGATGGGGAGGGGTATTGGGATATCGGAAGCCCACAACCCCCCTAGTGGTAACAGTGGGACTGAGATCCCAACCCATGGGCAGTCACTACTGCACCTTCACAGCCCTGATGGTGGCTGTGCTGTGGGCTGAGACGCAGAGCCAGGCTGACTCTCTAATCGTGACACATGGTCCTCAACTGGCATAGAAGATCACCGACCTGCTGGTTGATCGCTCTATGTACCATGACCCCGACCTGGTGATGGGAGACAGGTGCCTGTCTCGCATCCACTCCCAGGGGGGGTGAGCCCCATCCCCTGAGGTGGTTCCACATGAAGGTGGTGCAGAACCAATGGACAGGGAGGTGCAGGGTTGGGCCCCAGACATGCTGGTGCTTGGAGCCTTGGCCAGATGAGGTAGGACAGGTGGGTCTGCTGGGTCCGGCCTTCCCAAGCATAATATAGTGTTTAGATTTCATCATCATGTATGGGTCAGTCATAGTCAACACATTCCAGTGTTATTTATAACAACATGCATAGATATCCCCTTTAACCCAGACAACAGATACAGAACAGTTGCATAGCACACAAAACACATGCATATATGGGACCTCAGTGGTAATAAGAACAGCATGCAAGTACGTTGATGGCACCATGCCAAAAATGTTGGAATAATTCAATATGGTAGATGCATGGGAACCATTAAAATAAATTGGACAGTATCAGAGTTAGTACATACCAGTTGGGGTGGGTGTGTTGATTATTGTTGGAGATGAGGTGGGGGGGGGAGAAAGATGTCAATTAACAAGTGGTATATTCCTGTACTCCACATTACTTTCCTAGTCAGTGCTGTCATCTGTACCTTATAAGTCTTACTACACTACCCTGTAAACCTATATTGGACACTGATATGGCTGTCAACGTCATTACACATGAACTGGTTTTACCTGCAGTATACACTTCTTACCTGGTGTACCTGTGGAGGGAATGTTTGTTAACACTGACTAACTGTTTATACACATACTCTCAGATTCCAGGTTGATGGTTTCCACTATGCTATCCAACTCTTTATGCACAGACTCTGGCCATGTGTTGACCACTTGCTGGTGTGCCTGGGCATATCTAGAATATTGCCCTCTTCCACCTTTAGTGACCTGACACACACATATACATGCTTTCCTACACAGTTATATTATGTAGCACAGTGTGGGCAGCAGTGACCAGTGATACTTCATTATTCAGAGAAACTGCAGCACTCACATTCCCCTACAATACCAGGGTGGATGGTACCAGTACAGGTTATATTGGTCTGTATTTTTCAGCACAGTGTTCATATCCAGTGATCCTGTGGGAGCAATGTTTGTTAGCACTACCTGACTGTTGCCACACAAAGTTCCAGATTACACATTAGTATTATGCACATACATCTCACTCTGTTACTGTACGCACTGTCACCACAGCTTAACAATCTGGGGTATAAATGGGACATACGTGGCTTCTTAGTCACATACAGTATTGGGGAGTTGCTAGACTGCCAGATTTGTTGTCATAGATATGTGTCAATCAGTTGTATTTCCTGTTTGCTGGCTGTACGTCTGGGATCATCCCACTGATTTCTCAGGGGACAGGTTGATAGGCATTAGATATGGGCCACTTTAATAGACATTCTGGATATATCTGTACAGTTGTGGGGTATGATTCTATATGCAGAATACTACCACTGGCAAGACTCGAACCATGGCTGTGTGCGCTAAAAAAGCAACAGTTCACTTTGCAGTTGCATGTGCTATTCGTTTTTTGTTGTCTGCATGTTCCCTATTTACTGTCTATGTGTCTCTCAGTTGTACTAAATGGCCTATGGGGATTACACCTGTCATATACAGGCATTCCTACACATTCAATTTATGGTGCATGGTGTGGGTAACAGTGCTTAATAGTACAGTACTATTACATAATTTCAAAACTACATTACCATATGATACCAGAATATACACATGCAGTCCAGCAGTTAGACCTGTTTTGTCAGGTTATTACACTTGTATTGCCATAAAAACAATATGAGACTCTTCCTGCCATATTCTCTAGTGTATGCAGTACTTGGCTTGAACAATACAGGTTTTATACTATCAATTAAGTTACTACTACTTTTATTTTTATTTCCTATGACTGTAAATGCATGAGTATTACTGACCTGCCTCGCATCGCAGCTGCACAAGGCAGCAGATTTGGGACTCCTGGTTCGCGGCCCACTCCGTTGCAGCTGTGGGGGACATAAGAGGAATATTTAGTCATACCTATCCATGATATACCTGATACCTACACATGACTGGGACATCCCCTGATGCTCTAGCCTCTTGGAGCCACTCCTCCAAGTGGTCCCCTTTCTGCCGCTTCAGGTTGGCATAGTGGTGCCTGACCTGCTCACCAGTTTGTGGTATGCCAGTGGCACTGGTGAGGTTGCGGGTGAGATAGTTCCAGGCTTCCATCTTGTATTGGGAGCCCTGGTACTGGCCCTGTAGCAGTCTCTGTGCATGATCTTTAACGAGGAATCCTCCCATGACCTTGGACTCCTGGATGCACCAGCGCTGTGCCCGGAAGCACACTCTTTCTCCCCTTACTGCCATAGTGCCTGCAAAGGGAAGCTACAACCAGTTATGATCTGTGTTCCCGCCTCTTGGGTTTAAGTAGGGCCAATTTCCTGCACTTTTCCCTGATTGGCTGGTTTTGAAAAGGCTAAGCTATGGGCAAACCTGCTTACCTAAGGTTGGCATTGTTTAAAGGGGTATACCACTGGGCACAAAGAGTTAGCTGGTCTACACATTGCTCACACCTCCTAAGCTGCCCTGTGCAATGCTTAGCATTGCCTACATTAGACATTCATTACAATGCCTCTTTGGCATTGTGTTATTATTCGTTACACCTCTTATGTATGCCTAGTATCCCTGATTGATGTGTAAATACACTCTGTGGGGTCCTTGTGTTTTATTGGGGACTTCAACACCCTATTACAATTACACATCACTTCTGGGCTTACTGCTGTACTCCAGTTCACATATTTATGTTCTGGAGTGGGTTATGGCACATTTGACTGTATACTGATGCCTTTCACAGGTTCAGTTTGGTTATACTATGGTGGAGACATGTTTCCTACTACCTTACTCTTCTGTACTTCTGTGATGGCTTGGTGGATAAGTACTGGGACTATGGTGTATATGTCCTAGGTTTGAGACCTGCATGGCTGTTTATTTTGTAGCTGGGCAGAACAAGGGCCATTGGATACAGAGTGATTAAGGCACTTTTGAGCAGTTGTAAGCAGGTTTGCATGACGGTAAGCAATGCTAACCTGCCGTTACATCTGCTTACAGAGAGTTAGCTTTAGAATTGCTTAGCCAGTGCAGGCATTGCTTACCCCCGAGCAAACGCACTTACACCCGCTTACTAGTACTTACATATGCGTACTACTGCTTATTTCTGCTTAGACCTGCTTACTAGTGTCTTATTCATTATGGCACTGACACTCCACAAACACATTTCCTGCAGTACTCCAGTTCATAAATATATGTTATTTAGTGGGTTTTACACACCATAACATTTTGGGTGAAACACCAGCATTCTCCAAAACCCAAGTTACCAAAGAAACCGCTTTTGCATATGTTGCTTGTGTGTAGTGCATTGGATTATTTTGTGCCAGGAGCCAGTTCAACAATACTGCTGCAGAGGTAAGGAAGTTATTAACCTCAAAGACTATTTAGGTATACTTTCTCAATAGAGGCTGCAAAGGGCAGTGTTGACATTGTTTTCTCTTCGTGGTTACACTTCTGCAAAGGGCAAGTAGTCTGTATTTCTAGGAGTTTGCTGTTTTACATTTCTCTCAACTGTCCCTCTTAATCCCTCCTAAAAGTGGTAACTTTTTACACTTATAATAATGATGATAGATTTACAGACTAATTTTACTTTGGAAAATGAATATTGATTCACATTCATTTTTTCTGTCAATGTCTCAAATTAATAGTACTAGTACTTTAAAACTGTCAATGTCTCTTATTTCTAGATGTGTCCCTGATTCTGATGAGATTTATCCCTGATGTATTGAGAGCCATGCTGTTTTATTTTTATTTATTTATTTATTTTATTTGTTTTTTTTGTTTGGGGGCATACCTACAACTGTACAGAATTCCTCGGCATTTACCAATTTTGAAGTCCAAATAATGGGGTGCCACAAACTTCTCAGTGCCCCTCTTTAATCCAAAATTTCCCAGCTTTTTTTATTTTTTCTGCTGACATCATCATGTACAACGGCGTGTGCAATGATGTCAACTTCGTGAGCAGCCTGCCAGCCTGTCAGAATTGGCTGAGGGCTCGAGGGGTGTTACTGACTGAGTCACTGTACTTTATGGGCAGCAGCAGTGTAAAAGTAGTGTGTGTGTTTCCCCAGCTCCTCCAGGTAAGGAAAACAAGTATGTGCTGCTGCATTCATTGATAATATATAGAACTGGACTGTTCTGTTCTTTCTGGGCACGCAATTGCAAGCATTTGACTTACCAATTACTGTGATTTTGTGTTGGAATGCTGTGTTCTGTTCTTTCTGGTAGCACTAGTTCTACTTCTGTGCAGAGTCTGCATCTCCTCCCTGCATTTGAGTGGGTTTCCTCTGGGTGCTCCAGTTTCCTCCCACAATACAAAGACATGCATCTGCAGTGGTTCCAAGTTGGACTTTCCCAGTAACCAAATGTTAAATAAAATTTGTGGCTTTCTGGCAAATCAGTGAGAGCAGAATTCACTAAATAATGATAGCCATTTAAGTTTCAGTCTTTCTGTCTTTCATGAAACACGTGGTAACACAACATTTTATTCTAGTAACTTACTAAGTTTATATAAGCAATGTACAAAATGTGTCCCCGGTTTTCGACCTTTGTTCCCCCCAATAAATTTTGGCTTTTTCCTGATTTCTTGTGCTTCAGGGAGAGAGAAGTTTAGTGCTGCTTATGGAAGCTTTAATTGTATTGTTAGTAGCACAAGTAGTATAGTTGCTTTTTGCTGCAGAAGGCTGGGGGTTCTACTCCCACACTATGTAGATAGATTGCTGATACTGTGCTTTGGTGTATTTTTAAAGTGGGTGGATGCTGCAGTCCTGACAATGTCCTTTTTTGGCAGAGATACTTAGTAACTATGAACCTCTTATTAGTTTGCCATCCATTCTCTACTGAAATAATAGGTTCATAGGTGTGTACTAGGCTAATAGCCCTGGAGCCTTTACAAGCCTAGCCCATAGACATGCCCAGGCATCGTGCCACCCAACGTTAGTTCCCAGTGCCTCTATCAAGTAGAGCCACTGGAGTGATCCCTGGGGTGAACTTTCTATTACCCATCCACTCATCAAGATTTTTCTTGAAGAGGGACAGCGAGATGATGTACTTGACATGTATGGGAAGTCTGTTCCAGAGCATGAGCAGTTTCTGGGTGAGGAACCTATCCCTACAGCATGTTCTGTTGATTGTCGTAAGGATGTTGAGGTCTCTGGAGCATGTGGTGCAGAGGGATTAGGATTTCTTTAGATGTAGCATTACTAACAGAGCTGGGTCAGACATGGCTTTGTAAGTTAAGCAGAAATTGCCTCTAAGTAGGCGATATGAGACAGAGAATAGCTGGAGTCTTCTGAGTCTGTTCATGTAGGACATGTGTTTAATGCCTAGGATCCTCTTCGTGAGGTACTTATGTGGCCTCTCCAGCTGTTGCAGGTATCTAGTGAGGTACATGCCAAATGGGACATTATACTCGATGATTGGTCTAATGAAGGAAGAGTAGAGAGAGATGATGACCTCTTTCTTCCTGGATACAAAACCCTTGGTAATGAGATGTGCTACATAGAAGGACTTTTGGACCACAGTGGCAATGTGGTGGTCGAAGGAGAGGTTGCTGTCAATCTACACCCCCCCAAATCTCTTATAACGCCTAAAGTGTTCAGTGAGCTCCCATCGATGTGGTAATTACTCAGAACTCAGTTTTTACCAAAGGGGCTGACTGTGCACTTATTGGCATTAAGCTTAAGGCCATGGTTTCAACACCGGTCATTTCTGTAGGATGTCTGCATCAATTGGGGAATTAATAATGGCCCCCAGCTTGCAATCATCTGCAAACTTGGTCAGCCAGATTCCCTTTGTGTTGGCCTGGACTTCTGAGAAGTAGATGCCAAACAGAAGATGACACAGGACTGATACCTGTGGGATTCTACTCGTGACTGGTCGGCAGTCTGACTTGGAGTCTGCTACTTTCACACTGTGTGTTCTGTCTGTGAGCCAATTTGTAACCCACCTAGTGATATAGGGGTTGATGCCTAGTTTGGGGAGTTTATCAATAATTCCTGAGTGAAAAATGGTATCAAAGGCCATGGCCAGATTGAGGTAGGCTGTGTGCACTGCCTTACCTTCATCCACAGCCCTGGTGACTGACTCAAAGAAGTCATCCAGGTTGAGCAGCATGATCTCCTTTTCACAAAGCCAAATTGCATGGAGTCTAGAGTTTGGAGAGTTCCTGTATCTTGGTTAATCAGGTCCATGATGATGAGTTCCATAGCTTTACATATCAGACTCAGGCTAATGGGGTGATAATTCCCAGGGTCTGTAGTCACTCCCCCTTTATGAGAGGGATGACTGTAGCAGTGCGCCATTCAGTAGGGACAAAGTCTGAGGTGAGTCTGTGACTGAACAGGGTACACAGATGCAATGCCACTTTGCTTTGTAGTTCATGCAGAACACAGCCAGGGATATTATCAGGTCCCATGGAAGCTGTATTCTTGGCCTTGGACAATGCAGCTTTAACCTGTGCTGCAATAATACTGGGTGCCTGGCATTCTTCCGGTATTGTGATTAGTCCTTTGGGGGGGGGGTAAAATTGGCACTGAATCTGTCAGCCAGTATGTTGGCAATATCTGTTGGCTCAGTATAGGAGGTACCATTGTATAGTAACTCAGAGCAAATCTGGGTATTGCCGTGGAGGTTCTTGATATAACTATAGAAGGCTTTCTGATTGTTTTTAGTGGCTGCTGCGAGTCTGCCTTCATAGCTGGCTTTGGAGGATTTGATGAAGGATCTCAACTTTTTGTTGAGGCTAATAAGGGAGTTTTTCCAGTCTTGGGACTTAACCTTTCTCTGCAACAGTTTATTCCTTCTGTTGTAGAGTTTATTAATAACAGGGGACCACCAGATTGGCTTCCTTTTTTTGGAGGAAAGCATCTTGGTTCTGTTGGGTATGGCTAGTTCCATGCATTTATGGACATGCTCATACAGTGCATTGGTGTATGATTCGGCAGTCATGCAACTATTTTCCATTGGCATGGGTGCTGTAAAGTTAGCCACTTCAGTTTTTAGGAGCCGAAAGTCAGCTTTGGAGAAGTTTTTCAAGGTGGTTACCTTTGCAGGGGGTGTAGGTGAGATGTGGATTTCCACGGAGATCAGTTTATGTTTGGATCTGATCAGGGAGGGATTGACTACTGGTGTACAGCAACAGTTGCCCATGTTAGTAATAACCAGGTCAATGATGTTGCTTCCTCTAGTGGGAGTCAGAATGAGCTGGTCCAGGGCATTGGAATTGATGAATTCCAGGAAGCATTGGGCCAGTGTATTGGTGCTTGAGTAGTTTTCCCAGATGATGGAGGGGTAGTTGAAGTCTCCTAGCATGAGAGTGTTGGATTGGACCTTGATAGATTACAGGGTGCTTAGGAATGTGGAGTGAGAGCCTAGGGACAAGGCTGGGTACCTATAGCAGGCTATGACCTGGATTGCCGACTTACCCAATGTTAGTTGTACCTAAAGTATCTCAGATGCGTTATGCTGGGCTACTAGTCTGAAGATGTGTATATCCTTCATAAATATGGAGACACCACCTCCTTTGGAGCTTCGGTCCATGTTTCGAGGCCAAAAAGTGTGGAATGAATTATAGCCTGATAGTGCAGGGGTGCTTTCTTCCACTTTAAACAATGTCTCCATTACTGCACAAATGTCAATGTTCTCTACTTTGAGGAGTGCTTCGAGCAAGTGCATCTTAAGATTTAGACTTCTAGCTTTGAGCAGCATGACCCTCAGATTACATTTATTTATAGCTGTTATGGTGATAATTTGGTCTTTAGAGCACCACCTAAAAAGGCACTATAGGTTTGGCAAGAGCCTTAGCCAGTACCCAGAAACCCAGGGGTGACAAATGCAGGCCATCTCTGGCAAAACATTGAGGTCTGTCAATCATGTCATCCCAAGCAGACAGATACTGGATCCCCTTAAAATGGCACCAGAAAGTTAGCCAATTGTTGAAGTCAATGATTTTTTTGTGTATACTGCGGTATCATTCTGGGTGATGGTAGGATACTGCTCAGGGCTAAGGTCATACTTGCCTGGGCCACATAATCTGAGAGCTCCTCCATGTCTCATTTCATGTAGTCCAGGGAGGTGCGTCTCAGGTCCTTCACCTGTTGCAAGACTACCAAATATTGAAGAACCTACATTGTGCCTGTCAGTAGTCATCATGGGATTAGTGCTTTTGTTTTCTCCTGGTGAGAGATGGAGTACAGGGACATTATTTTCTGAAGACTGCTGATCACTGGAAAGCCTAATAACTGCTTCATATGTAACAGCTTGGAATGTGTGCTTATATTCTGTTCCTGATGAGTGAAGGAGCAGAGTGCATTGATTCTTGACTGTTTCTGGCTGGGCAGTGAGGGTCTGTGCTTGATGTTTCTGACTGGTCTGACTTCTACTCAAGGCATCTACTAGGAAAAGACAACAAGACTACAGACCCTTTGCAAAATCTGGGACAAGACTATAGATCACTAAATAAGCTGTGGCCTACTTCTTGTCTTGGGATTGGTGCTAATGTTTTGCTTCTGGTGAAACAAGAAGCAAAGGAGCAAAGTATCCCAGCAGAGTGAAGCTGGGGAGAGGCCAGCACTAGAAGTAGCCAGGCAGCAGCTATTCACAAGACTCCCCTCTTTTCATCATTCTTGACAAGCTAATTCTTTGTTTTCAGTAAGTAGTGCTTGATTCATTTCTAATTTCAAAATATCTGCCTAAATACTTCATCCTTAAATTTTCCGAGTCTACTTATTAGCTTCCCCTAAAGTGCTTGGTAGTGCCCTGAATAGACACAGACACATTGAGTGACATTTTTCCTGTAAAAGCACAACTGACATTTTATCAATGTCTAGTTGCATGCAGGACAACTAGTTTGCAGTGACAAGCACTTTCCCAAGAGTTGCAAACTGGATACTCCTGACATTGTTTATATTCTCACTCCAACTGTCTAATCAATAAAAAGGGTCTGTTGCCATGGATATGAACTTTCCCACTTTCTCTGTTACCAGCATGGTGGATATGGGCATCATGAGGCAATGTAGAAATTGTCTAATGTTTACTGGCAACCAGTTAATTCTCAAACAAGCTGATATGGTATGTGAGAGAGCTGTGTTTACAAAATGTCACTAGAGGCAATGCTGTCATATAAAAACATCCGTAATGTCAATAAGGTTGTCAGTAGCACACCTGCTGCACCCATCACACACTATTCAAAGCAGACATATAGACCCACATATACTGAGACACTTAAATGTAGCCTTCCTAAACCCCAAAGACCTCCTAGATGAAGTACAAATAGCAAATACCCTCAGCAGCCCCAAATGCACTCTTTCAAATCAACACCCACATCAGCACATACAGCCACATCTCATAGAGCCTCAACTTCCAAGCCCATAAGGAAAACCACCATACAGTCCAACATTGGAGATTCCATTGTGAGATACACTGATGTCCCTCTCACCAGGCTGTGTAAGGAGAAAGTCATGCTCAGTTGCTTATCAGGAGCTAGGATCTACCACATTGCTCACTCAATCAGGTCTTTGGACCACAAGTACTAGTATGACTCAGACATAGTCCCTGTGAGTGTAAATGACCTGAAATGTTCCTCCCTAGACTATATGAAGAAAGCCATCATAGAGCTCTCAGAATATGTGTTGCAGGCTGGTATGAGCCTAGCACTGAGCAACATTTTACCTTCTCCAAGGATGATGCTACAGTTTGAACAAAAGATGATTGACTTTAATAATTGGCTTAGTTTCTGGTGTCATTCTAAGCAGCATGGAAGGAGATGGTTAACAGACCATGCTGCTTTGCCAGGGATGGTCTTCACCTCTCCCCTCTAGGCTTTTGAGTATTAGATAAAACATGTCTTCCCCCATAGTGCCTTTTTTTAGGCAATGCCAAAATGAAAGTACTTCTGACATAGCAAATCAAACCCAAGAAAATATAAAGGTATTACTGGTCAATGCTAGCAGTCTAAACAAAAACTTCCAGTCCCTAGAAGCTCTCTTCAACATAGAGAATTCTGAAATCTGTGCGGTCACTGAGACATGGTTTAAAGCTACACAGCGCACACTAACAGTGCAAGATTGTAATGCCTTCCACAAATTTAGACAAGCTACTACACAGACAGGGGCTAAAGGTGGAGTTGTCTCGATTTACATAAAAAATAAATATACCTCAACACTGGTCAAACAGGACAATGCACTTGATCTTCTCCATGATCAAATCACCATAGACAAAATCAAATTACATTTCCTTGCAAGTTATAGGTCCCCGTCTTTGACCCAGGAAACCCATACCATGTATTTAAACTTATTAGAAACACTAACCACCCAACCCAATACCATATTCATGGATGACTTTAATTATCCCACTATTAACTGAGAATTCTATATATACAATACCAAACATACAGGCACAGATATTCCTAGATTTTGTAAACACAAACTCCCTGGACAAGATCATCAATACACCAAAGAGGGGGTGCAACTGTTCTGGATCTGGTTCTCGCTAATATGGGAGAGTGCTGCATACCCCCTAGTGTAATATCTTCCCTGGTAAGATCAGACCACAAAATGGCCTTCTTTGAAGTAAAAATAAAACTTGGACCCCCAGCTAAACCTGGAATATTCAGAAACTACTCTAAGAATAACTTCCTACTATTAAGTGATAACCTAGCAAGATGTCAAGCCCCCATAAATCCTGAGAACACTGCTTCCTAAGCAGAACTATTCACAGAAATGCTATTCATGCATGTTAATAGGTGCATAGAGGCAGATTTACCGACTAGGATGAAGTACAGAACTAACTCAAAAAACAAGCCACCCTGGTGGAATCATAACATCAGTAGGCTATATAACAGAAGGAAGAAAATCATGGCAAAAATTAGGAGCTGCAGCACCCAGCAGGATAAAATCACTCTCATCAAACTAAACTAACAACTCAGAGGAGAAATAAAGCCTACCAAAGCCAAATTTGAGGTAAATTTGGCCTCCCAGGCCAAGGACAACCACAAGGCATTCTTTAGCTATGTCCACAACCTCAAAGACAATACCCAATTGTGTGCAGAGCTCATTGTAAATGGAGCCACCTACATTTAGCTAAAACATATGGCAAACCTGCTGACCAATAAATTCAGCTTCAACTTTATCCCTATCTCCTCCTCAACCTTCCCTCAGGAAATACCATCAAATATAACTCCACCTGCTATCACTAGTAAACAGGTCTTTAATACACTCTCTCTAAGGCAAAGAACACTGTATCAATGGGCCCAGACAATATCCCAGGATACCTTCTAAATAGCATAAACCATGACCTGTCAGGCCCTCTAGAATTGCTATTTAACTGTAGCCTCCAAACAGGCTTTATGCCTCACAAATGGACAACAGCAACAGTCATCCCTCTGCACAACGGTGGGCCATCTACAGACCCTGGAAACTACAGACTCAGAAGTCTCACTAGTCTTATAAGCAAAGCCATGGAAAGAATTATCATGCAAATTATCAATAAAGACATAGTAAACTTTCAGACACTGGACCCAACCCAATTTGGTTTCGTCAAGGGCAGGTCATGTCTACTCAACCAGATGGACTTCTTTCAGAAGTTCACTAATGCAATGGATGAGGGAAAATGGTTCACACTGTCTACCTTGACCTGGTCAAGGCATTTGACACAATACCCCACTTGGGCATTGTTGACAAACTCAAGAGGTTAGGTATAAACCCTTATGTTATGCAGTGGATAGCCAATTGGCTCACAGACAATACCCAGAAAGTTAGAATTGAGGAGTCCACCTCTACAAAGAGGCCAGTCACAAGTGGTGTCCTTCAAGGATCGGCCCTTGAACCGTTCCTTTTTGGCATTTACTTCTCTGAAGTCAAGGCCAATGTCAGTGGTCTCTGGCTGACTAAATCTGCAGATGATTGCAAATTAGAAGCTGTTTTTGCAGCCTGCACTGACACAAATGTTCTTCAGAAAGGGCTGGCACAGACAAACAACTGGATTCAAAGCCATAGACTAAAACTAAATGCCAAGAAATGCATAATAGCATCCTTCAGGAAGTCATCATCCCTTAGGAACTACTATATTGACAGCATGCCCATTAGAGGTGACCCAGTAGTCAGGGAGTTAAGGACAAGCATAGACAGTAATCTAGCCTTTGACCATTATGTGTCTACTGTAGTGAGAAAATCATTCTATATTGTGCAACTTATAAACAAAAGTATGCAATCTGTAGGTCCAAGGAAATCATTTTTCCACTGCATTTGGCATTCATCCGACCTATCATTGAGTACAACACCCCCTTTGGTATGCACTTAACTAGGTATATCCAACAATTGGAATGTCCACAGAGGTTCCTCACTAAAGGAATGCAGGGCAGAAGTAAAATATCCTATGCAGACCGACTGAAGGCCCTATCCATGTATTCTGTCTCCTACAAGCTGCTCAGGGGAGTTCTATGCCTGCCATACTGGGCATTGTCAGATCCCACTCTGATGGACCTCCTGCATATCCACAAAACAACCAGCAACAGAATTACCCATTCTAAGCATAGGCTCATAGGAGGATACTAGGCTAACAGTCCTAGTGCCCTTACAAGCCTAGCCATATTTATCCCAAGTTCTCCAATTGTCAATTATTAGGTGAGTGACATTTTCAGAAGTAAGGGTCTATGGTAGTTCAGGAGGGACACTGGCACCACCCCAGGAGTGACTTTGCAGTCACCCATCCTTTGATCTAGGTTGCATTTGAAGAGGGTCAGGGAGAGGCTCTGTTTCACATGAACTGGAAGCTTGTTCTAGAGAAGTGTAGTCTCTGGCAGATGGATCTATATCTCCAGCATGACCTGTTCGTGTCAGAGGCTAAGTTAAAATCCCAGGAGTTAGTGACCCTCCTGCAGTTTGATTTATAAATGTGTAGCATTTCCATCAGGGCCAGTTCAGAGACTGCCCTGTAAGCCAGGCACACGTCATCACTTAGAAACCTGTAGGAGACAGACTGCAGTGGCAGAGCTTTCAGTCTTTCTGTGTAGGACTTGTTTTGTGTACCCTGTAATTTTTTTGGTGAGAAACCTCTGTGGTCTCCCCAATTGTTGCAGGTGTCTGGTGAGGTACATGTAAAAGGGAGCATTGTACTCAATTATTGGTCTGATGAGGGATGAGTATAATGGAATTGTAACATCCTTAGATCTAGATGTGATGCTTTTATTTATAAGATGTACCAGATAGCAGGAGCTTCTCACTACTGTGGATACATGGTGCTCAAAGTTCAGATTGCTATCAACCTGAGTGTCCAAGTCACATACCATTGAGTCTACACTTGGGGGGGTTGATGTCTACAATGTAATTAGCAGGGATGTTAACTTTCCCAAAGGGAATAATAATGTATTCTTTTGCATTTAGCTATAATCTGTGGCTTTGGCACTAATCATTTGTCTGCATTAAACCTGTCTGCAGTATATTAACATAATTTTGGGGCTCAGTGATTGCTCCCAATTTGCAAAATTGACAGTGAACTTGGTCAGCCACAGATCATCCAAGTTTGCCTGGATTATGAGAAATAAATTCCAAACAGTAAGTGGCCCACCACAGAACCCTTTGGTACTCCAGTTTTGCCAAAGGTGAAGTCTCCTACTTTGAGCATGTGTTCTGTCTGTGAGCCAGTTGAGTACCCATCTAGTAATATAGGGGTTAATGCCCAGTTAGGAGAGTTTCTCTAGAATACCTCAGTTGAGGATTGTGTTGATGTCCTGGCTAAGTCAAGATAGGCAGTATACACTGTCTTTCCCTCGTCCATGGCCTTGGTGATTTTCTCAAAGAAGTTAACCATGTTTAACAGGCATGATTTACCTTTAATGAATCCGAGCATGGTTGGGTCCAGAGTTTGGAGATTACATATGTCCTTGTTAATAAGGTACATAATGATTCTTTCCATGGTCTTGCAAATGAAGGCTAGGTAAGCTTATGGGCCTATAATTCCCAGGGGTGGTTGATGGCCCCCCTTTGTGCTGAGGGATTACTGTTGCTGTCCTCCACTATGCTGAAACATAGCCAGTTCTCAGGCTATGGTTAAACAGGGATCCAAGTGGGTCTGCTACATCATGTTTTAAGTTGTCTAAAAGGCAACCTAGGATGTTGTCTGATCCCATTGATGTTGTGTTTTTGGCCTTGGAGAGTGCCAAGATGACCTGCTGTCTTGAGAGAATAGGCTGAGGAATGGTGGCAGGTATACTTTAGGGGATAACTGGAGAGGACAGAGGTGTTAAGTTTTCCCCAAATCCGTCAGCTATAGGTTGG
The DNA here is from genome assembly GCF_019279795.1 of Protopterus annectens. Taxonomy (NCBI): domain Eukaryota; kingdom Metazoa; phylum Chordata; order Ceratodontiformes; family Protopteridae; genus Protopterus; species Protopterus annectens. Next base: position 1,205,828,198 of record NC_056728.1, read on the forward strand.
CTATTACCTCTGGTTGAGTATGGGTGGTGCCATCCACACCCAGTTCAATGCATATTTTTGCTTCATAATTAACTTTGGTAAACTTGACAAAATCTATAATTGTTGTTTAAGCTGGAGAGGGATTTCTTCCTCTGATGAGCCAGTTCCCTCTTGTTTTTAGATATTAGTTTCTTTCTCTTGTTGTGTAGCCTGTTTATACTAGACACCTACCAGGGTAGCTTGTTTTTTTGGACCAATCCTGGTTTTAATCTGGTGAGGTACATCCAATACTATACAACTGCTTAAGTGGTTACACAGGGCATTTATTTACACATTTGCATAGGAGTCCATAGACTGCTATAGTATGTGGAAATGGAGTGACTGCTGCATCATAGATGCCAACCTGTCAAAACACACTTTGCCCTTCACGATGGTAGAAAGTGGCATGTGGTAAGATTTGGTTGGCTTCATCTATTTTATAGGCTACAAGATAATTGGAATAGTAACTAGGTCAGGATGAACACCTACTGGTAGACACCCCACTACGTACCCTGTTTTGTTTTTTTAGAAAACAGTTGGAACCCCATGTTGGTTGCAAAATAAATATGACCATTGGTTGTAAGTGTAAAAGCTGTTTGGTGCACAGGTAAGGATTATGGCAGTATACTCAAGTTTAGTAAGTGCATGCTGCTGTTACTGTCTTGGCATCTGTCTGCATGCTCAGGAAGTGTTAATATAATATGAAGCCTGATTCACAGCAACTATTTCATTGCATTGCAGTTTGCTGTTTGCATTATTCCTTGGTTTGATAGATGCAGTCTCTACATGTTACTATCTCATACTAACTACAGACATACAAACAGACAGACAGACACACACACACACACACACATACACCAACATACCCACACACACACACACACACACACACACACACACACACACACACATACACCAACACAAACACACACACACACATACACCAACACACACACACACACACACACACACACACACACACACACACACACACACACACACACACACACACACACACACACACACACAGACTAACATAAATGTATACCTAGTACGATCTAGGAATTGCACCAACTTGCCTGTCAAATTTGGATTACTATCACAATTTTGTGGTTCTTCCATTATACATAGTCTCTCTGTGACTATGGCATGAACTGTCATTTTATGTGACATGCAACATACCATGAACATGACATACACCTTGGTGGAGTGTACTGCACAGGCTCACTAAAGTGATAAGGTGGGCTAGAACAGATCTTAAGATGTACAGACACACATTTATTAATGTTTTGGTATGATAATGTGCACAACTAATATGTTCCCTACCCCTGTACTGGGTCTGTGAGCATGTGTTTGTAACCATGGTAAAGATAAATGCTATATCAACCAGTCATTGGCCATGTGGTATTTTACTAGTTTGGAATGTCGGGTTAAAGGTACAAGAATACTTATCTGGACATCATATGTACACTGGCTTTTAAGCTCAAACTTCCATAAAATTCCTTTAGTGTTCATATACTGCATGTATATTTTAAGGAGAGGTGTGTCATGTGTTTTGTATAGGCCTGTGATTCATCAGCACTGGATGTTTTTACAGTTAATGCAAATAGTTATACCTGCCAGTCCTCCAGTTTGCTGAAACATATACAGTACTGTAGGATTCTCCTCCTGGGTTCTGGACATATATGTGTACTTTTTTGCATGTGTTAGCCATAATTTTGGTTAAGCATTCTTGTATGTTCTACAGTGTTCCTGCATGCCCATTAAATTTTCTTTTGGCCAGTATGTCCACTACAATTCTAACCTAGATCTAAAGAGGAATGAGACACCTACCGTATGATGTGGCTTAACGTTATGGAGATGTTGCCCAGGTGGTCCACGGTTGTAGTGTCCATACAGTAATGGACCATTTGCTGCTGGCTGGCAAATGCTGTATATAAAATATTATGCCAGCACTACTGCGCTTTCCACTGTCTCTTAATTTGTGCCTGCAGTTGTGGTTGCATGGATGGCACTGCTGTCATCTTCATTATAACAAGAGATTCATCATTGTGCTCCACTAACTGTATTCCTACGTAATATTTTGTCCCCCTCTGCTCATCTGTATGTGATATGCTATTTCTGAATTTCACAAACACTTTTTTCTTTATATGTAATCATGGTATCTTATTTATTATGTTTCATAATGAACGTTGTAGTATTCAGTTACATAGTATACTGCCCTCTCTGGTATGTATTTGTTTTTTAATCATGAGGTTGTTGCTTTCATTTGTTTTGTTTTTTTTTTTTATTTGTTTGTCTGTTTGTTTTTTGCATTGTCTTTATGAATTTCAGCCTTTGAAGATTTGATACCATGTCCAGCATGAATGACGTATCACTGAAATGTCCATTAATAATCTCTCCCATAATTCAATAATATCTTAAATTTGAAAATTAATTAGATTAACACTGTTAGAAATCAAGATGCCAAGTGTATGTGCATATGCTTGCAAACACACACTGACAGACAAAATTATATGAATGGAGGTGGAAAGTAATTAGCAAGTGGAAACATAGTCCCTAGGATTCACTAATCTTCTGTGTAAGACTAAATTAGTCTTTCACGGAAGAGCCAGTCTAAGAGTAAGACAGTAGCGCGCCATGCATATTAATGAGGGTGCGCTGCCTCAACTCTAAAACTAACACGGAGCGTGGATGAGTGTAGGGGGCGTGTCAGACTGCCGATCAGTCCAAAAATCCACGCCCCTGCAAGTTTGAAACTCGGGAAATGTCTAGTTACATGAGCGAGTCCGCTCACGTGTGTACATTCTCACACTACACTCCCCCATATAATAAACCCCATACAAATATAAAAAGTAAAAGAAATGTTTTTTTTTTCCGATATAGCTGCCCATATTTGCGCATGTTTGCGCAGGTTTGCCCATTGCTTAGCTACAGTTAGCAGTTTAGACACTGAAGAGGATAATAAGAAAATTATATGCAAATTAAGCAAAATAGCGATAGTGTAGTGGTTAGAGCCTTCACACAAAGAGGAGGCATTCCCGGTTCAAGTCCCACCCCTACACTTTTCATTTTCTGTTGGAAATCTGTATACAAAAATATTTCCTGACATGTATTATTTAAAGTTTTGTAAAAAGCATTGAAATGTTATATGTAGTAATGAACTAATTATATATATATATATATATATATATATATATATATATATATATATATATATAGGAAGGTGAAATGGTTATGCATACTGATGCATGAGTATGTAAAGCACTGCTAAGCATATTTTACCAGTATTGAGCATATTTATATTTAATTGCTCGTAGCTGAGCACTGCGTTAACTAGTGCAATGTCTTTGTGCGATGCTGCGCATCATGCAAACTAGCGCAAACATAACATGTTTGCACGTAGCTATGCACCGCACTCACCAGCACAACGTCAGGCAATGTCAAGCAACATTGGGCAATGTTAGGCAATGTCGAGCAACGCTGAGCAAAGTCGGGCAAAGTTGAGCAAAGTCGGCTAAACACGGCCACACCACCTTAACCTTTCAGGTCTGGCCAGTAGGAAAATAAAAAACTGTGACAGAGCTTGAACTCGGGATACTGTGCACTATAGTCACAGCACATAACCACTAAGCCATGACAGCATTTCATAACCATGCACTTTCAACAGACGCATATCTATCAAAGGAATATTAAACATTGCTAACATCAGCTAAGCAGGTGTGCCTACAGCTGAGTTTTTTCAAAACTGGCCAATCACAAATAAGTGCAGGAAATGAGGCATATTTAAGCTCAACAGGCAGGAATACTTGCCATAACTGGTTGTAGCTCCCTTCTGCAGTCAGCATGGCTGGTGTTGCAGAAGGCACTCGATTTCGAGTGCAATGTTGGGGCATTGAGGAGACCAAAGTATTGGTTTGACTTCTTGCCCACAATCATGAGGAAAGACTGCTGCGGGGCCAGTACCAGGGCACCCAATACAAAACGGAGCCCTGGAACTGTCTAGCTCGTGATCTCACCAGTGCCACTGGCATTCCTCGGACTGGTGAGCAGGTCAGGCACCATTACTCTGACCTGAAGTGAAGTAAGGAGGATCAACTGGACCAGTGGATCCAGGAGGCCCGTGGGATGGAAAATGCCCCACTACTGAGTAAGTAGCCATTGTATTAAGTATTTAAGAATTGCTATTTTTGTCTATACTATAGGTTCATAGGTTCATAGGTTCATAGGTTGGTACTAGGCTATCAGCCTTAGGGCCTATACAAGCCTAGCCATAACAATTCCCTGGCTATTTCTTCCCACATTATTTACTTTCCTGGACCCCTGTCTAGCAGGGCGACTGACGTGATCCCTGGGGTGAATTTCCTTTCTCCCATCCAATCGTCAAGGTTCCTCTTGAAGAGGTCCAAAGAGGCACTCTGCTTGACATGTATGGGCAATCTATTCCAGAGTCTGGGGAGTCTCTGGGTCAGGAACCTATCCCTCCAACATGTTTTGTTTATTGTGATGACAAGGTTTAGATCCCTGTAGCATGTAGCTCTGAGGGATTGGGATTTCTTTAAGTGTAGCATGTCCAACAGCTCTGGGTTTGACATGGCCTTGTATGTTAAGCAGAGATCGCCTCTGAGTAGACAATATGCGACAGAGTATAGCTGGAGTTTTTTAAGGCGGTCAGCATAGGGCATCTGCTTTAGGCCTGTGATTCTTTTAGTGAGATATTTGTGCGATGTATAGATAGGTATGTCTCATTATCACTGCATTTACTTCATAGCTGCAGGTGTCTTGGCTATGAATCCACAAGCCCATGAAGATAGGCTGCAAAGGCTGTGTCACCAGGCAGGTTAGTAATTATTCTGCATGTACTGTTATATAAAATAAATGAGAGAGCCTTCAAAAAAGTGTTTTAACCCAATAAATAAAGGTGTAATAATTCTTTAATAAAGATATAATTCCTGGAGTGCGTCTGTGTGATTTTCTTTGATATGTTGCTGTACTGTTGTATCTTAGAAATAGTACTGTTGTATTAAGCAGTGTTAGTTAACCCACACTTGGGTAGGTCCATATAAAGTGGATGAAGGGAGTGCCAGTAGCTTTTATGCATATTCACAGCCCTTAACTGTTGGTTCATGCCCAGCATGTACAGGTTAATCTGGCACATGAGTAGCTTGGTATTGTGTTCCCCAGAAATGTCAGTGTACTGCCAGAAATGTAGGGAGCTGTTAACATATAACTGATAATTTTATCTGAACATATCTAGATAATTATATGAAAGTAGAGCTGTCAGTGTACCATCTCAGCAGGAGTGTGTGTGAGCAACTCTCAAAATATGTAGCAGTAACATCTGCATCCTGGACAGTTTGTATGTCAGATACAGCTCATGTATATAATGATCTAGCAAAATCCAATTGCACAATAGAAGGACATTGGTTAGTGTAATAATATATGTAAGGGATATATAACTGCAGTTAATAGGCATGTAGTATAAACTAGAAGGATATATAAGTTGTTAATTGAGCTATCTTTTCCACCCTACCGTATGTGCATAAAAATGCAATTCCACACCTCAATGGGTATGTCTAATCTCAAAACATTTGTTGGAACATATGTCCTATTGGTTTATAAATATTTGCATTCATTTCTATGCATGTGCCCTGTTCAAATACCACAATATTGGTGGCCTGTTGCCATTAATTAAACCTGCATGCTGTTGTAATGTCCACTATTGTTCTATATATGCATGTGTTATGCTTGCTTTTCAATTGTTGAAACTCTGGTGTGTTGGGTTAATGGGAATACTTCTGCATGCTGTTATAAGTAACTGGGAATGCTGTTGACTGTTACTAACCCATATCTGTATTAAATTCTCCAAAACATAGTTTGTATGGGAAGGCCGGTCCCAGCGGATCCACCAGTCCAACCTCAGCTGGCCATGGCACCTGGCACCAGCAGGTCCGGTGCCCAGCCTGGGACCTCCTCCTCCATTGGCCCTGTGCCACTTTTGGGTGGAAGCACTGCAGGGGATGGGGCTCGGCACCCCCCGTGCAAGTGTGGGCGGAGGAGGGCCACCTATCACCCTTCGAACGGTCCGGGCTGTGGTGCGTAGAGAGATCAAGTGTTCTGTTGCAGAACCTCTATGCCAGCTTGAGGCATGAGTGGCGCAACTCCTGGGTCAGGCTGCCCCTCCTACACAGCCCCCAGCACAGCCACCCTCTGGGCTGTGAAGGTGCAGTTGTGACTGCTCATGGGTGGGGATCTCAGTTCCACTGTTGCCATCTCTGGGCTCATGGGCTTGCGATTTCCAAACATCCCTCCCTGTCAATGGTGTTCACCCACCACATGTGTCATATTCTGCCCCTGTATGCGTCTTGTTTGTCTTGTCTGTTTACCTCCCCAACCTACCTCCCCAAATATACCTACTTCCCCTACCCTACATTCCACTCTCACCTGAAAAAAAGGGCAATCTGCTCCCAAAAAAAAAATTACGTCCCATACATAGCTGCCTGTTTTGCACACATGTCCCCTGGACACATAAAATGTAATTTAATTGGCATTACAACATACTTTGTTGTCCTCACCCCTCTCTCAGGGGTTGAAGGTTTCATATTTACCTCCAAATTTATTCCATACGCACAGCTGTTGCTGTTAAAGAAATGGGCAGCTATGGACCTTCCCTACACCTGTCCTGCACATCCCAAGCTATTTTCCCTACTCTCTTTCCCTCTTTGTGCCCCTTTTTCACCACTTTCCTATCTCCCCATTTTTCTTTTCTTTCAAAGAAATGAGCACAGGGGTTAGTGGGAGTAAGCACTATTAAGCAGTAGTTAACAGGTTTGAGCGAATGTGCGCTTGTTTGTGCTTAGCTAAGCATTGTTAAGCATCATGCAAAACCATGCAAACATGCTTACAACTGCTTAAAAGTGCCTTAGTCACTCTGTATGTGAGGGCCCTTGTTCTGCTCAGCAGCAAAATAAAACACTTCTGTCAGTCTCAAACCCCGGACCTTGTACACACTACATGAAGTACCACTAAGCCACGGTAGATATACAGCAAGTTGGTGCTGAAATAAATATATCATGCATCAGAATGAGTGCATGTAAAGGAAAAGTAGGAATGCCATACCACACAACTTGTTCTGTGGATCTTTACCAACAGTTGTTGTGGGATTACATTACATGACTGTAATAAGAGAAGCAGCCATTCTAGCAGGAGATAATGTTATACCATCACTTTACAACCCCTACACAGAATCATAGCAGGAGAAACACTGGCATATCTGTTTAGGGTAGAGGCCATACCTCCCAACTGTCCCTAATTTTGAAACAAAATTTAGCTCTGTCCCTCTGAATCCCTCCAAAACTACTGACTTTGGCCAGAAAGGTGGTGAATTACACGTAATGAGTAATGACAATAATTAAGAGTTAGACACTTCTTTTACTTCAGAAAAGGTGTATTAATCCATATGCTCTGGTTCTCTCAAAGTCTCAACTTAATGGCATTAATATTTTAAAGGTGTCCCTGACTTTTTCTCTACTTTTCCCTGAGTCTGTTCAAATATGTACCTGAGTGTTTGAGAGGTCTGGCAGAGGCAGGAACACAGAGGCATATCAGCCTTTCTGCTGTTACACACTGTGCAAATAGCTTTGGAAGGAGTTCCGGAAGCATACCCTTATGTAGGAATACAACAATGAAATACAAAAGGATATAGCCATGTACTGGTAGCAACCAACTGTAAGAATGCCATTGCTCTAGTGCTGAAAAGACTTGTGTGGTGCACAGACAAAGAATAACAGGCTAATCTCTGGCTACCATGTGGATAGGTCCACAGCTGGGAGTTATGCAGACAGACTACTTGCCTTGATAAACTAACATGTACACAGCAACCCTGTAAGTCCAGTAAGATAACGGTCACACAATAATACGTATGCTCCCTGTACTTCTGCACCCCTACCCAAATGTAGAATATACCCGTGTGTGCAGGGTCTACCAAGGATGTAGGTAAGCATACTCACAGTACTGAAATGTGTCCAGTTTTCTTGAGCAGCTTGTGCTAATGTCAACACTAATAAAGCACAAACTGTTTAGAACTGAGTAAATGAATATTCACAGTATAGCAGTTCACAAACAATTCTTGTGCCAATGGAATACATCTCAGTAACTAGCTTTGTATGGCAGTTAATTGTAAAATTTGAAAAAAAAGTACATCCTCCCATGTATCTTGGGTTAGCATTTTGAGGGGTGAGTACATTTCTACACTGACAAGTGTGTACTGGAAACAGCAACATTTAGGTCTGAGTACAAAATGTAAATCACTGGCTACACCCCTGGCGTCTGATATAAGAACTATACCAACCTTCTGTCTTAAACAATGATGTCCACAGCAAACAAGGATGATCTCCATCTTGGAAAGCTGAAAGGGCCACACCTATCTGAGTTAGCAATTTATAGTACTGGGTTGCTATGACAGTGATTACTGCAATTACTACACAGCAGGCTGCATGCAATTAGCAAATGGTGGCCACTAATTGGTGCAGAAGCCATCACATACTGATGTGAAAATACCTACAAAAGCAGGCTGCAATCCCTGCCAACAAACTCAATCACTCTATTGCAGAGAATGACAGAGAGAGAGAGACAGAGAGAGAGAGAGACAGAGAAAAGGAAAAAGAAAAAGAAATAATACCAGAGCATACAAAGGAAAGGTATGTGACACGTATGTATTTACTGGCATGTAGTAGATGTTTTTGAAGAGTAGTCTACATAACGTGAACCATTCATATGTGGCAAGAGTACTTATCTAAGCACAGATGTCCTGCTTAACTACTGCTATGGACAATACAGTGTGTACCTGTAGGCAGTGGGACATAACTGTGAAATGTGTAGCTCAGCATTAAATGTCAAAGCTCTGAACTATGTTATCTGTGTTCTGTACAGTAGTGTGGCCAAGGACTGTTCGGGGGATTAGCGCTGCCATTATATAAACATGGGTGTGACAGAGCAACACATGCATGATAGTCATATTAAAGTGTAGCTTAGCACTGGCAACTGCTGTAGCAGTCTAGTATGCTTATCTACATGCTTATCTAGCATTTGTAGCTATATATACCCCCTCTAATGTTAGTGTGTGTTCACATGTGACACCTGTTTGTGTTTCAGCAAGGCCCAACAGTTCAGCTGTGAGGTCCCGGGACTTACAACAGTGTGGACCTTGTGTGTGTATGCCACACACATACAGAGAGATATACGTGTCATATATATTCACATCTGTATATGTGCATAGAGCAGGGGGCATATTGCAACTGTTTGTGAAGGGTGGAGATATATACGTTGCTGAAGGTTAGTATGCACATATTTGTATGTAGGTTTTAGTGTGTGACAAACAAGACAGCATACAGTGCTGTTATATGACAAGTGGTGGTTAAACAGTGTGGGTGGTTTGTTCAGTTTGCAATGTTGAAGCCAGTGAGGCCTGCTAAAGCTACCTGGGCTGTGAACACTTTCAATGCATTTATCACAAGACTGTGCGATATTATTACATTACTGTATACCTCACATCCTTTGTATAATTGATATTCCCACTATGAACGGTGAAATGTATATGTGCCTACATATATATATATGTATATGTACACCGATAGATGTGTATATGCATATATACATATATCTATATATATATATATATATATATATATATATATATATATATATATATATATAGACAGAGAGAGAGAGAGAGTCATATATACTCATACACACCTACATCTACTTGTTGCAATAGATTCTCTGTACTGTTGACTGACTGTGATGGTCAATGTCTTTGTGAATACGTCAAAGATATGTATTTGTGGGATAGCTTAGTGGGATACTGTTTATGTCATGGTATTATGGGTCCTTGCTTTGATCCCATCAAAAGATGTGTATTCTGTTGCTAGGCAGAAAAAGTGCTATGGCATACAGTGTGATTAAGTCCCATGGTTTTAACTGGGGTGTGTCATTGGAGGCTAAAGCACTACATCTATGGTTATTGATTGGTACTGATGTTGAATCCAAATCCTGTGTGTACTGTAGTACTACTTGAAGCTCTGGGCCTGTCCAGCAAAGTATGGTTTATGTCCACATTGCTTGCATCCACTGTTTTGTGTGGTCCCTGTATTCATCACAGATTGCATTCCTCAAGATTAATGTTTTGTAAGTACTAACACACAGTACTGTATAGTACACACGTAAAGCTTATCTGGGTTGCCATACCTTTTTGTCCTGTAATTATGTCTGATATGTGGGTGGATATGTCTGTAACATGCCCTCTGTCATATGTGTGGTTAAACATATAACTGCATATCTAGCAACATTTATAGTGGACTACAGCAGTATGCAACCTATATTTCCAATTGTGCACATACTTTGGCCACAGGTTTGACATTAACAAGCTGTGTGGTATTATAATAATAATACATTTACTGGAACTTACATTCATTGTGATGGATGACATATTTCTTTACACATCAGCTTGATGTATATCTGCTGTGGCTAGGTGGTGCATTGTGTTGCATACAGTGTGCCAGGTACTCTTGTATAGTCTTATATAGTGATTTTATTTTATTGCTGTGCAGAACATGGTTCATTAGATAGAGTGAGCCAGGCACTTTCAAGCAGTTGGGTGAGCAGTGATAAGTGGTAGTTAAATTGTTTCACTCTCAGTTTGCTAATAGGTTGCTATATATGGCAGTTTATTGATATCTGTATTGTTTAATGTTAAATATGCCATATGACTTGCTCAGACATATTTTGTCTTTATATCTTCCAGGGATCATGGCACATCACAGAAATCCCAGCTATAGTAGTGCTGAAGACGAGATCATTACTAGCTGCATGATTCAGCACTACAGTCTAATGTTCTCACGAACCAGCCAGAACCAGCAGGAGCATACAGCAATGTGGCAAGATGTTGTCCGGAGGGTAAATGAGGTAGGCCTGCATAACTGGACATATGATCAGATACGCCACCACTGCAGTGATATACTCAGACATGTCTGTCAGCGTGCTTCTGATGTGTGGAGACAACAGCATGCAACGGGAGGTGGTGTTAATATCCATCCCCCCTCACCAGAGTGGAGGGGCTGTTCCTGAGCCTCGTAGCACCTGCCCAACAACAACAGCAGACATACACCATGATGGAGGTTGGAGCCACCCAGCAAGCACACATGGAGCATGCAGGTAACATGGCATATCTGTAGACTACTGTTATCTGTATTGGTAGATCATGCATATGTGAGATGTGGAGTGTGTGGTTAGAAGATGTAGAGCCTGTTGTTGTGCAATACTGATCATTTGGAACATAATCTGTAGGCCTGTGAATGTAAACTGTTGTTCTGCTGTAAGATTGCAAACACACAGTAGCAATGCCACAGTTGTGGCCACTGACAAACTGTCTCATCTCTATGTAGGTCCCTCTGGGGTGACATCAAGTCAGTGGACAGATGCTGGTGAGTGTGTTCTACATTTATTATTGTAAATAAAAAGTGCATGTCATAGTTAAGGTGTAGGCCATGTACACATGTAACACACCTACCCATAATGCATGCTGTGCATGTTTGGTGTAAGACCACGCACATCTCACTAATGTGATTAGCTGCCTCAAACACATGCAATACCCAGACCATCTCAAGCAAATGTGGCTACACTGTAGTGACCATTGGATAGGCAAAGTTGATACTCAACATGCACATAATATACACAACTATGTCATACACAGAGCATTTTAACATGCTACACATAAAGGATTCACAAACCCTCTGTAAAGACATACTCCAGTATCCAAAATCTCATCCACACATTACACATAATATACTTAAGAGGTAGAGGCCTATCATAGGGCATTTAAACATTCTGCAACACACTACACATTCATGTCAGGGAATGCTACTTACTGGCCTCCTTACAAACCCATGTAACAACTGGATGTGAAATAGTGAATGTAGCCAAGGTAGTACAGTTCCGGTACAGCATGATTAGTGCTGGTTTGGAAAACATTTGTAGCCTTGAGTGACCACATGATGCTTCATGATGATGGCCTATGGTACTGTATACCATCCAGTTATTTTAACCACAGTACTACACATAGCTTTCATTGCTATACACCTCAATGTTGTGTGTGTGCAAACACATGCACCTCTAAACAATATGCATACCAATCACCATTTGCACAACTGACACATATATTTCTTGTGATGCTATTGAGTGGCTAGGTCTTATGACACACATTGGGTATGTGTGATGTTTAAATATGCAATTGTGTTTTAGCATGCCATGTCATGGATGACACTGGCATGTCCACAATATGATCTACACTCACCATAACGACTGTACATTGGGTATGTGGATGAATGGTATTCCATCAATTATACATGCACCACTGATGATGTTGTGTGAATACTCATCATGCATGTGCTAAAACTGTGTCCACAATTATTTGCTAAGACAAAGAGGCTGTAATCAGCATTGGATATGTATCTGACACACAGATACACACCCAGCCATGGTATGTAGACCTGTGAGTTATGGTGCACAGTGCATTACAGAGTTTTGAATACTTGCACAGCAATGTTGTGTCCATGTATGCATTGTGTTCCAGGAGGAGGCCAATCACCTAATAACAAAACACATGCATCAAAGCCATGTATACTGTTAGTAACAAGGACTGTCTACACTTGCACTGCATGCTGTTAATCAACACATGTCCTGCATGCTGACATGTGTGATATGACTGTTTTGCTTGTGATACTGTACCCCACAATCACCTGTTATTGTGTATGTTCTGAGATTATTGGTGTTGTGTGTGTGTGTATGCGTGTGTGTGTGTGTGTGTGTGTGTGTGTGTGTGTGTGTGTGTGTGTGTGTGTGTCTGCTTTAGGGAGGAGTGTATTTGTGTGTGTGCATGTGTGCATGTGCGCATGTGTGCATGTGTGCATGTGCATGTGTGCATGTGCGTGTGTGTATGTGTGCGTGTGCACATGTGCATGTGCGCATGCACATGTGTGCATGTGCACATGTGTGCATGTGGTCTGACATCATGGTCAGGAAGTGTGTTTCTTGTTTTCCTCTCACAAGTGCTGAGGTGGGGCTGGTTCAGTACAGCAGGGAACCTGATGTCACTGAGACAGACAGTGATCATGAGGATAGGTGTGTTGAGGCACAGGCAAGTTTGTCAGGGTCTGTTGTTGGGCCACCAATTGACAGTACACAAGTCTTCACCCCATTCATGCACAGTCATACTACCTGTACATCCATCATCACCATTGCCCTTAGCTGAGGGACAGTGTACAGTTGGCACTGGCCAGGACATTGTGGTATCTATGGCACATGTATCAGGACACAGCAGTCATAGCCAGATGTCTGGAACAGTACCACATTTGGCAGATGCCCAGGGGTTCTCATCAGAGCACTGCTGGTCACCATGTCCCTGGCAGATGTGCCACAACTCTTTCAACCACACGCATTTTCCAGGCTGTCATGGAGGCACAGGCGTGAATGGAGCGGTACACCAGACAGGCACTAAGGGCACAGAGGGCTCATAATACCTCGGTAAATGACAATAATCGTGACCTAGCAGGTGCTATATGTAATTACACTGAGGTCATTGATAGACGTTGGGGTGAGACATTGGATGTCCTCCACAATGTCATGTCCATGTGTCAGGACAGTGCAGGACGGTTGAGACGTCGACGTGGACGTATGCCAGCAACATCAGCAGCTGGAGGTCACCGTGGTTGTCCAGCAAGTCACAACCACTCCCATAGTGCCAGTACCAGCCCCAGCAATGTTGGGGGGGCTGTTCATAGACCGTCCTAGAAGACCACGTGCATGTGGCTCTGGCCAGTCCCAGCAGGGACCTGGATCCAGTGGACATATGTCAACCTCTTCGGATAGTACACAGTCTGGATTAGTACCTGATACTTTCTGTAGCACCCCTGCCAGGCACAGGTTCCGTATCCATAGTCAGAGATGGTGATCTGTAAAGCCTGCCAGGTACAGTTTGTAGCTGTCCCACAAATCCCAGTATATGGCAGCCACATGGTGGAACTGTGTGCATGCAGACACACACACATAAACCAGAAACCTAGGGCAAACACATACCCGCACACATTACATCAACATTGGCCCATAACAGTACTCATGGCCCTCACACACACACACTCACACACACATGTTGATTGTATGGCTCAGTGTAGGCCTCTGGCAAACCAACAACACACCCTGTGCATATAATGAAACCTGTGCCACATCCTGTCATCTGTAACATTGATGCAGGAACAGGCTAACATGGTGCTGATGCACAGGGTGACTTTGATAAAGTATAGCAATGGTTGAATGTGTAGCATGTTTTCAGCAGTAAAGTGTAATGATATCCTTGAAGATGTAGCTGAGCAGGCATGATGCATTAAAGCTGTAATTAGCAATGTTGTATTGTTTACACCAGTGTTTATTCCAATTGTGTTTTGTTTGCCCATGTGCCACTTGGCTGATGTGTGCAGTTGTGGAAGCATGTGTTATACAGTGGACAGTAAGTGTGGGGTGTGTGCAGCAGAGGTTTGCAGGTGTACATTTGTGAACATGGTGGAGATGCACTGTCTGCATGTACGTGCATATTGGACACATGGGCAGGGTGACATGCCCTGTATTGGCCAGTGTTAACACTCCATAGTTTCTATTAGTGGCCAGTATGCATTGTACTACACACATTTTGGAACTTGAGTACGCATGTGTGTGTATGACACAGGTTGACACTGTGCTGTGGGTGATGCTGTTGTCACTATCTGTCATTGGTTTGCATTACTAAGGTTAACACTGTCCCAGCAGCATAAACCTGTATTAATGCACACTGTTCACCTACAGGGTTGCATGGACTGTGCTATCACAAACACAAGAAATTCTCACTTATACAGTAAAAGTGCATTAGTCTCATGGACCCCTGCCATAAACTAAATATATAATAGAAGGTGTGATGTTATACCAAAAAAGAGTTACATGCCAAGAAGGGATAACCTCCCTGGTCAGTATCATTGGGAAAATTCAATCCCTTAATAAACATACTAGGAAAGCTTCAAAACACAAAATGGCAACGATTCCAAAGACAACACTAAAGCTTTCTTTACTGTTGTTCATAATCTACAGGGGAAATCTCAGATTGGGTCACAGTTAATGTAAATGGTCACAAAGTACACTTATCTGACTGACATTACCAATTCCTTGTCAGACAGTTTCAATGCGGATTTCACCACCCTGTCGCTATACAAGAGCCACATTTTCAGACCTGCAGTACGTAATACCTGATGATTCACAGACACTCTAGTTAAAACATCTCTTTACAAGGTCCACACCACAGTGGCAATGGTACTGGACAGTGTCCCTGGCTGTGTCATACACAAGCTGACATATGAATTCACCACTCACCTAAATGCTCTGTCCAGATGGAGCCTCTATACAGGTTACATACATGTGGAATGACTTATGGTAATGGTGTTCACAGTCCACAAGGGTTGAGCTACGTCTTCTTCTCCTTTTGGATGCTCCCATTAGGGGCGCCACAGTACATCATCTGTTTCCATGTCTTCTTGCCCACTGTATCTTGTGCTGTCACACCATCCACCTGCATGTCCTCTCTCACCACAGCCATAAACCTCATCTTAGGCATTCCTCTTTTCCTATTACCTGGCAGCTTCATCCTTAGCATTTATTTCACAATATACTCTGCATCCCTCCTAAGCACATGTACAAACCAACTTAATCCTGCCTATCTGGCATGGTCTACTAACCTTCAAACCTGGCCTGACCCTCTAATATACTTATTCTTAAACCTGCCCACCCTCGTCACACCCAGTGCAAATGTTAACATAAATTGATTAAGGGTAGAACTACAACAGGTCCTGGAAACTCTCACCCTATAAGCCAGACCAATGGTATCTGGAAGGCTATGGAGCACAGCATTATGAAACTTGAAACTTATTAACAGAGACATTATGAACCTGCAAACACTGCGCCATACCCACTTAGGTTCTCTAAAGGCCAGATCATGGCTCCTACACCTAGTAGACTTCAAGCCAGTCAACAAGGCTATAGGTGAGGGAGGGCAGATCAACACAGCCAAGCTATAGCTCACCAGCAAATCATACCCATCCTACATACTGGTATTAGACATAACCTCAACAGACTGACCATAAACGATTGTTAGATGATGGCTTGACAACTGACACACGGATGTAGGATGCACAGTAACATTTGCAGCCTCCCATGTACTATTCTATCCCAGTAACAAGTGGTATTTACCTGCACTCAGTCCTGGGACCACTCTTGTTTGGCATATAGCTTTCTTCGGTACAAGCAAACACAGTAGGGATATGTCTGCCCACGTTTGATGAAAATGCATACTGTGGGCTATACTTTATTCTCCAGATGACACACACATCCTCCAAAAATGTATCATACAGATAGATACCTGATGTCAAACTCATGCTGTAAAGCTATAAGCCTAAGAAAGCATAGTTATCCACTTTTAGAAAACAAAGTATCCCCAGAGTACCACATAGGTAGTAGCCCACAAAATGTGGAACAGGTACGAATGTATACATAGAGCCATGTGTTAAGTCATCTCTCCTTTGATAATCACATTACCAAAGGGTTTTGGAAATCCCTCTGTGGAGCACATAAGCAATAAAGGGTTTGCATGCAGATCCACAGAGGTTGTTGCACACCTATAATGATTAGTCATCTTTGCCAGACTTTGCTTGCTTTGGAACAGGTTTCAAATATACCTCAAGCATAAACCCTCACTCACACTCTTCAATAGAAACCGTGATGAGCGGATGTGAAACGGAAGACATAGCCCAGGGATCACTGCAGTGGCTAAGCTTGTCACAAGCATACAGAAGTGACCTAAGGTCTGGAAAGCACCAGCACGCTCTGGCAAAGATAACACATGCGTTCATGGAGAAAGCAGAGTACCCACCAATGAAATACTTGAGGTCACATGTATGTATATGGATTTGCCCCACAGCTACCTTACATGTGTAATGCACATACAGTTGTCATTGTGATATGTCAAACACTAGAAAAATCAAAATCCACTCCACATTGGCCAATGGTGTCACACACCTGGAGCACAGACACAGTAAGCAAGTGTGAAATTCAAATTCTTTCCTAACTACATTATGATACTACAGCAGAAGCTGCATTTACATGACACACTATACACATTAGTAGGCTTTCACTTTTCCACAGATATATTTGTAGGATGGTGACATCAACAGACTTGCCAAAGATGAGTGTACCACTTTTAAAGTGTTTGAGTAGTCTCCAAAAAGATTGCTCCTCCCAGGGAGACACACACACAGTTAGCAAGTGGAGGATTCAATCTCCTACCTAACTACATTATGACACGACAGCAGTACACATTTACACAATGCGCTATACACATTACTGGGATTTCACCTTTCCATGGGTATATTTGTAGGATGGTGACATAATCAGACTTGACAAAGATGAGTATACCGTAATCTTAAAGGTTACTCCTCCCCAGGGAGACACGCACACACAGTTGGCACATGCAGGATTCAAACCCCTACCTAACTACATTATGATACTACACCCATATGTATTTACACAACACACTATACACATTATTGGGATTTCATCTTTCCACAGATATATTTGTAGGATGGTGATATCATCGGACTTGACAAATATGAGTATACCACTTCTAAGGTGTTTGAGTAGTCTCCAAAAAGGTTACTCTCCCCATGGGGGCACACACACAGTCGGCAAGTGGAGGACTCAAACCCCTACCTAATTACATTACAACACTACAGTAGTACACATTTATATGACACACTATACACAATACTAGGATTTCATCTTTCCACAGGTATATTTGTAGGATGGTGACATCATCGGACTTGACAAAGATGAGTATGCCA
This sequence comes from Protopterus annectens, assembly GCF_019279795.1. Classification (NCBI taxonomy): domain Eukaryota; kingdom Metazoa; phylum Chordata; order Ceratodontiformes; family Protopteridae; genus Protopterus; species Protopterus annectens. The sequence continues at coordinate 1,205,846,182 of NC_056728.1, forward strand.
CTTCTAAGGTGTTTGAATTGTCTCCAAAAAGGTTGCTCCTCCCCAGGGAGACACACACACACACACACACACACACACACACACACACACACACACACACACACACACACACACACAGTTGGCAAGTGCGGTGTTCTTTATCCAAACTAAGTACGTCTTTACACTTCAGCAAGCAATATGGAGTTACAGGGTGCAATACAGACATTACTTGCTGACAGTTTGCACAAAGGTTTTTTTCACATTTGCTAACCTCAGCAGGCTTATCATACTAGGTGTATTGTGAGTGTATTGTATGCATAGGCCATGACTATATCATATATGGGTTGATGCACCACATGCTGGCACACACAGGGTCAAACCTTGAGTAGCATCTTACCTTCACCTACATGATACTGCAATATAACAGAAAGATGATAAACTTCAACAATTGGCTGAGCTTCTGGTGTTATTCAAAGGGGATCCAGTCTCTGTCTGCCTGTGATGACATGATAGACAAGCCTTATTGCTTCACAACAGATGGTTTGCACCTGTCACCCCTATGCTTCTGAATACTGGCCAAGGCTCGTGCTGTCCCCATATTACCTTTTTTAGGCAAGGCTCAAAGGTTCATACTTTCATAGGTAGGTACTAGTCTATCGGCCCTGGGGCCTATACAAGCCCAGCCAAAAAGGTACCCTGGCTTTTGCCACCCAATAAATTTATTTTCCTGTGCCACTGTCATGCAGAGACACAGAAGTGATCTCCAGGGTGAGTTTGCTATTTCCCATCCAATAATCAAGATTTTCCTTGAAGAGTGCTAATGAGGAGCTTTGTTTGATATAGATAGGTAGTTTATTCTGGAGTATGTGAAGTCTGTGGGACAGGAATCTATCCCTCTGGTATGTTCTGTTTATTGTGGTGACAAGGTTTAGGTCCCTAGAGTGTGTAGGTTCATAGGTTCATAGGTAGGTACTAGGCTATCTGCCCAAAGGCATTTATAAGCCTAGCCAGAATGTGTTGGCTTTCACCTCCCTTTTAAATTAGTTTCCTGGGCCTCTGTCTAGCAGGGCCACTGAAGAGATCCCAGGGGTAAATTTACAATTTCCCATCCACTCATCAAGATTCCTCTTGAAGAGAGTCTGCAAGGGGCTCTGCCTAACATCAACTGGGATTCTATTCCAGTGTGAGGGAAGTCTCTGGGACAGGAATCTATCCCTCCAGCATGTCCTGTTTATTGCTTTTCTGAGGTTTAATTCACTGGAGTCTGTGGCTCTAAGAGATTTGTTTTTCTTGAGGTGGATCATGTCCATTAATTCCGGGTTGGACATGGACTTATACGTCAGGCATAGATCATCTCTGAGCAGGCAGTAAGCAAATGAGTAGAGCTGGAGTTTCTTTAGTCGAGCTGCATAGGACATCTCTTTGAGGCCCATGATCCTCTTGGTGAAGTACTTCTGTGGGCTTACCAGCTGTTGCATGTGCCAATTAAGGTACATACCAAATGGGGCATTATACTCTATTATGGGCCTAATGAGTGATGAGTAGAGGGGCACAATGACCTCTCTTGATCTAGAGGTGAACCCTTTTGTGATTAGGTGGGCTACATAGAAGGAATATCTAACTACTTTGCCAATGTGATTATCAAAGGAGAGGTCACTATCTACCTGAGTCCCCAGGTCCCTAATTACATTTTCCTTACCTAGTGGATTACCACCTTTGTGGTAATTTGTGGACACTTTGTTTTTTCCAAAGGGGATGACTATGCATTTTTTGGCATTCAGCTTGAGGCCATGGTTTTGACACCAGGTATCTGTCTCTGTAACCCTTCTGGAGGATGTCTGTGCCAACCACAGAGTCGATTGTGGCCCCCAGTTTACAGTCATCTGGGAACTTGGTCAGCCATAGTCCTCCCGTGCTTGCCTGTACCTCAGAGAAGTATATACTGAACAGGAGGGGTCCCAGGACCGAGACCTGTGGGATGCCACTTGTGACTGGTTTAGAGTCGGACATGGCACCTGCAACTCTGACCATGTGTGTTCTATCCGTGAGCCAGTTGGCCACACATCTCGTGACATAGGGGTTAATGCTTAAGCTGGTAAGCTTGTCTATGATGCCAGAGTGGGGAATGGTGTCAAAGGCCTTAGTGAGGTCCAGGTAGGCTATGTGGACTACCTTCCCTTCATCTATGGCCTTGGTAACTGTTTCAAAGAAGTCAACTAGGTCTAGGCAGCAGGATCTGCCTTTTACAAAGCCTAATTGGGTAGGGTCCCATATCTGGAGGTTCCCAATGTCTCTGTTTATGAGTTCCATGATAATTCGCTACATAGCTTTGCAGACCAGGCTGGTCAGGCTTATAGGACAATAGTTCCCAGGTTCTGTTGTGGCACCACCTTTGTGGAGCGGGATGGCTGTTGCTGTACACCATTCTTTTGGTACATAGCCTGTGGTAAGGTTGAGTCTGAACAGTGAATGTAGGTGAGTTTAGTTCCTTTTGGAGCTCGTGTAAGACGCAGCCTGGGACACCATCTAGTCCCATTGATGCTGTGTTCTTACCTGCATGTCCATGGAGTCTGGGGCTCTGCATTCTTCTGGAATGGACATGGGCCCTTTTGGGGGTGAGGGGGGGGGTTGAAGTTTGCACTGAACTTGTCCACCAGGATGTTGGCAATGTCAGTTGGTTCAGTGTATTTTTTGACATTTTGCGGTAGCTGAAAGCATATCTGAGCATTGCCACCTAAATGTTGGATATGGCTAAATAAGGCTTTGTGGTTATCTTTAGATTCCTTGGCAATTTTTCTTTAGAAACTGGACTTGGATTATTTTATGAGCGATCGTAGTTTCCTGCTAATAATGATCAGTGATGCCTTTCCTTTTTGGAATTTTGCTTTATCATGTGTTAGTTTCCTCCTTCTGTTGTATAGCTTATTTATGGGCAAGGACCATCAGATTGGTTTCTTCTTTTTGGAGGAGTGAGTCTTGGTTTTAATTGGGATGGCTCAATCCATGTATCCCTGTAGATGCTCATAGAATACACTTGTAAAGGATTCTGCAGATTGCATAGCATTATCCTGTAGCAAGAGGACTTTGAAACTTTCCACTTCGGTCTTGAGAAGTGTGAAGTTTGTTTTTGAAAAGTTTTTCACAGTGGTTTTGTTGACTGGGGGGGGGGGGTCGGGATGTGGATGTCCAGTGTGATTACTTTATGATCAGATATTACCAGCGAGGAGGTTTACCTCTGGTGTGGAACACTGACCCCACATGTTGGTGATGATCAGGTCCAATGTGTTGTCACCTCTAGTGGGTGTGGTGACCAGCTGTTCCAGGCCGTTTGAGTTTATAAATTCTAGGAAGTATTGGGCAAAGTATTTTGTACTCAAGTAATTCTCCCAGTCAATGTTTGGGTAGTTGAAATCTCCTCATATCATGGTGTTTGGTAGGACTTTTATATTTCCCAGTGTTCTCAGGAATACTGAGTGAGGGTCCTGAGACAGGGTATGTGATCTGTAGCAGGCTACGATCTGATAAGCAGCTTTGCCCAATGCTAGTTGCACTTGCATGGTCTCCAAGGCCTCGTGCTGTGCCACTAACCTAGAGGTGTGGGTATCCTTTATGAAAATGGATACACCCCCTCCTTTTGTATTTCAGTCTGGGTTTTGGGGCCTATGCTTGGAGGGATTGGGATTTCTTTAAGTGGAGCATGTCCAACAGCTCTGTTAGGCAGTATGTTAGGCAGAGATCACCTCTGAGTAGGCGATATGTGACAGAGTAAAGCTGTAGTGTTTTGAGACGGTCTGTGTATGGCATGTATTTGTGGCCACTAATCCTCTTTTTGAGGTATTTCTAAAGGCTTCCCAGTTGTTGTAGATGTCTTGCGGGGTACATAGCAAAAGGGGTATTGTTCTATATAAAGGATCTAATGAGTGATGAGTAGAGGGGAACAATGACCTCTTTTATTCTGCATGAGACACCTTTTGTGATGAGGTGTGCCACATAGAAGGATTTCCTGACTACTGTGGTGATGTGATTATCAAAGGAAAGTCTACTGTCCAGCTGTGTCTCAAGGTCTCTTATCACACTTTTGGTGTTAAGTATACTACCACCTATGTTGTAGTTCATGGGTACAGTGTTTTTACCAAAGGGAATGACAATGCACTTTTTGGCATTGAGCTTGAGCCCATGGCTTTGACACCAGGCATCTGTCTCAGTGAGGCCCTTTTGTAGGATGTCCACATCATTAGTAGTCTCGATTATGGCTCCTAGTTTGCAGTCATCTGGGAACTTCATTAGCCAGAGACCTTCCATGTTAACCTGTACTTCAGGGAAGTAGATACCAAACAGGACAGGACCTAGGACTGAACCCTGTGGTACTCCACTTGTCACTGGTCTGAAGTCGGACTTGGAGTCTGCTACTTTCTCAGTGTGGGTTGTGTCAGTGAGCCAGTTGGCAACCCATCTTGTGACATAGGGATTTATACCTAGTTTAGTGGGTTTATCCATAATTCTAGAGTGAGGGATGGTGTTGAAAGTCGTGGCAAGATCTAGATAGGCTGTGTGAACCACCTTACCCTTGTCTATGGCTTTGGTGACTGCTTCAAAGAAGACTGTCAGGTTTAGGAGACATGATCTGCCTTTTACAAACCCAAAATGGTTGTGGTCCAGAGTTTGGAGATTACCACTGTCTTTGTTTATAAATTCTATGATGATACGTTCCATGGCCTTGCAGACCAGGCTCATCAGGCTAATGGGGCGCTAGTTCCCAGGGTCCATGGTGGCTCCCCCCTTGTGTAGTGGGATAACCATCACTCTGCGCCATTCAGCAGGCAAAAAGCCTGAGGTGAGGCTATGATTGAACATGGTACGCAGGTGTGGTGCCAGTTCATACTGTAGTTCATGTAAAATGCAGCTTGGGATGTAATCTGGTCCCATGGATGCTGTGTTCCTGGCTTTGGAGAGTGTTTTTTACCTGTGCAGCCATGATGACAGTAACTTTGCATTCTTCCGGTATAGAGATGTGCTCTTTCATGGGTGAGAGGGGGGTAAAGTTAGCAGTGATCCTATCTGCCAGGCTGTTGGCAATATCAGTTGGGTCTGTATATTTAGTCCCATTGTGCTGTAACTCAGAGCAGATCTGAGTGTTGCCATTGAGATTCTTGACATAGCTATAGAATGCTTTGTGGTTGTCTTTAGAATCAGTGTCGACTTTGTTTTCATAACTAGCTTTGGAAGATTTTATTAGAGATCGCAGCTTCTTCCTGAGGCTGACCAGGGAGCTCCCACTCATGGGATTTTACCCTCTTTTGCAACAGTTTCTTCCTTCTGTTGTGCAGTTTGTTTATGCCAGGGTACCACCAGATTGGCTTCCTTTTCTTGGAGGATAGCGTCTTGGTTCTGTTTGGGATAGTACGATGCATGCACTCGTGTAAGTGCTTATAAAGTGCAATTGTGAAGGATTCAGTAGTCATAACAGTGTTGTCCATCTGCATGGGTGTCCTGAAGTTCAGCACGTCTGTCTTAAGAAGCATGAAGTTGGCTTTGGAGACATTTTTAACATGGTTTCCTTAATGGGGGCTGGGTCCAGAATGTGGATATGTAGGGTAATTAGCTTATGGTCAGATGGGACCAACGAGGCGTTGACTTCAGGTGTTGAACACTGGTCACTCAGGACAAACCAAACCTCATAACCAACACAGATAACCACAAAGTTAGCTAAATGCTACTCGTTGCCAGAAGTCTCAGCCACCAGATGCACACACTCAAGGAACATCTCAGTATGGAGAATATTGATATCTGTGCAGTAACAGAAACCTAGTTCAAGGCTCCAGAGAGCACACCGGCACTACCAGGATACTACTCATTCCATACGTTCCAGCATCAGGACCTGGATCATAGCACATAGAGTGGGGATATATCCATATTCATCAAGGATACCTACACCTCTCTCTACATGCTCTGCACAGGATATGTACCCATAGAATATTGCACAGCAACATTCTTCACACTCCACAAGGGTGGGGCCACAATAACCCCTTGCCATTCATGCTCTATGAGCCTGACAAGTCTGATCTTTAAGGCAATGGAGCAAATCATAATGGAAGTCAACAATAAAGAGATTGTGAACCTTCACACAGTTGAGCACACCCAGTTTGGCTTCATCATATGCAGATCACACCTCCTGAATGGGGTGGATTTCTTTGACACCATTACCCAGGCTACAGATGATTGAAATGAGCTCAACACAGCTTACCTATACCTCACTACAGCTTTTGACACCATTCCCCAGTCAGGTATCATAGATGAACTCACCAACCTGGGCGTGAATCCATACATCACAAGATGGATTGTAAACTGGCTCACAGATAGATTCCACAGATTAAGAGTTGCTGGCTACATGTCAGACTCTATACCGGTAACAGCTGGTGGCCCCCAGGTCCCTCCTGTTTGGTATAGACTTCTCAAATGTACTTGCCAACACAGGAGGGTTGTGGTTGACTAAGTTTGCTGGGAACTGTAAAGTGTTTGCCATATGACACAATATTCTCCAGAAGGGACTCTATGAGACAGATGTGTGGTGTCAGAATCATGGCCTCAAGCTCAATGTGGAGGAATGCATAGTGATCCCCTTTGGTGAAAGCAAAGTAAACACAAACTACCACATAGGTGTTACCCCCTTAAAACTGACAATGTAATAAGGGATCTGGGGACACAAGTAGATAGTCATCTTTCCTTTGACAACCATGTTGCCAAAGTGATTGGGAAATCCTATGTGGCCCACCTAATCAACAAAGGGTTTGCATCAGGATCCGAAGAGGTAGTGGTGGCCCTCTACTCTTAAGTCATCAGACCCATCATTGAGTACAATGCACCATTTTGGATGTACTCGACTATGCATATCCAGAGCTATAGAGACCACAGCGGTACCTCACCAAGAGGATTACTGGCCTCAAACAGTTGTGTTATGCAACACAACTGGTAAAACTAAATCTGTTCTTCGTTGTGTACCGCCTACTCAGAGACACACTCTGCCTAACATACAGAGCCATGTCCAACACATAACTGCTGAGCATGCTCCATCTACAGATAACAAAATTGAGTCACCCTACACACTCCAGGGATATGAACCTCATCACAATAATGAATGCAACATGCTGTTGGTATAGAGTACCATCCCAGACACTTGCCTTAGTGTGGAACAGAGTCCCACTGCACATCAGACAGAGCCCCTCACTGACACTCTTCAATAGGAATCTTGATGAGTGGATGGGAAACAGACAATTCACGTCAGCCATCACATCAGCAACCCCACTAGAAAGAGGCTTAGGGTACTAACTATTAGAATGAGGGCTTGGGAGACTACCCAATGGGGTGGTGAAAGCTGCACAACTTGCCTAGGCTAACATATGTCTTATTGAAGATAGGTTCATAGGTATGTAGTAGACTATGTGAGAGGTACATGTCTACAGATAGTAGATGTGTACTTCATTGTACCGTCATGTTGTACAGCAGGCAAATGGACCACATACACTGTAATGTTTACAGATACTGGTGGCTGTTATGTACACTGGGTGAGATGTGCACCTCATGTCTTTTGTGCCATTGGGACCTGGATGGCCTCCTGTCATGGTCACCCTCTTACACACATCTCTGTCCATCCATCATTGGCTTATTATACTGTGTTCCCCCTACACACACACACACACACACACACACACATATATATATATATATATATATATATATATATATATGTACATACCTAGGTAATAGGCTATCTGTCTGAAGGCATATATTAGTATGGCCAGAGTGTGCAGCTATCACCACCCATGGAGTTAGTTCCCTAGGCCTCTGTATAGTAGAGCTGATGAAGTGATCCATGATGTGACAGTTCAGTTTCACATACACTCATCAAGGCTCCTCTGGAAGAGTGTCAGTGAGGGACTCAGCTTAATGTAGGTTGGGTGGGAGCCTGTTCCAAAGAAATTGAAGTCTGTGAGTTATTAATGTATCCCTCCAACATGTTATATTTATCGTTGTGATGATGATATCCCTAGAGCACGTAGTACAGTGAGCTTGGGGTTACTTCAGATAGCACATATACATCCGTTCTGCATTGGATATGGACTTGTCTGTTGGGCAGAGATCACCTGAGAAGACAGTATGCAACAGAGTACAGACTGAGTTAAATTCAGTCTTGTTGCATGGGGCAACTGTTTGAGGCCAGTAATGCTCTTGTTGAGGTACATCAGTGGTCTTTCCAGCTGCTGAAGGTGCCTAGTCAGATTCATCGCAAGTGTGTTGTGGTACTCTATGATGGGTCTGATAACTGATGAGTAGAGGGAACCTTCTTTGACCTACATGTAAAGACTTTGGCAGTTTGTGGGAACATATAGCATGATTTTCTAACCACTTTGTGAATGTGTTTCTGGAAGTAGTGATGACTATCCATGTGTCCATAGAGCCCTTGAGGTTTACCTCCATATTTAGGGTGTTGGCACCTATGTGGTATTTGTATGACTGTAGCGCGAGCCCATAAGTTTGACATCACATCTGTCTGACTGAGACCCTTTTTAAGGATTTCTCTTTTGTCCCAAATATCGATTATGACAACCTTTTTGCAGTCTTCCACAAACCTTGCTAAACATAGCAATTGTGTTTGACTGTATTTCTGAAAAGTATACACCAGACAGGAGGGGTCCCAGGACTGAGCCATGGGGGACAGGAGTTGTTACCAGCTTGAACAGGAGACCACAATTCTTACCTTGTGGGATCTATCTGTGCCCCATTTGGCAATCCATTAGATGACATACGTGTTTATGAACAGGTTGTTGATTTTGTGGATACAACATGTGTGTGGGATGTTGGAAAAGGGCTTTTCAAGGTCTATGTAGGCCGTGTTTAGCTAATTTCATTCATACATCTCCTGGGTGACTGCCTTGAAAACTGTGTAGCAGGTTTTGGAACCATGATCTGCCCCTGACCAAACCAAAATGGGTAGGATTGGGTATTTGTAGGCTCTCAATAGCTCTGTTTATGAGTTCCATAATGATGGACTCCATGGCCTTGCACATCAGGCTTATTAGGCTTATAAGACAATAGTTCCCATGGTCTGTTGTTCACCAACACTCGTGGAGTGTGCCAAACGTTGCTGTAACCCATTCAACAGTTTCATATCCTGTACAGACGGTGAGTCTCAACAGACTGTTCAGGTGCAGGGTCTGTTTGTTTTGGAGTTCACATATGACACAGCCAGGGAAACCATGTTATCCCATACATGCCGTGTTTTTAGGTTTGGAAAGAGCTGTTTAACCATTGTATATGTGATTTCTGAATTTTCACAGTCTCCAGGTATGATAATGGGCCCTTTTGTCAGTGAGAAGGGGGTAAATATGTATGAACCTGTCTGACAAGATGTTGGCAATGTCAGTCATGTACATGTATTCATTTACAGTTTGCACTGGCTCAGAACATATATGAGTTTACATTGCAAAAGAAAGATTCGTGGTTCTCTATGGACTCTTTGACCATGGCTTGGATAATGTTACGAGTGCTCATTGTTTCTTGGTGATACTGATCAGAAAATTATTGATTTTCTTTGGTTTTTCACTTTCTTTGAACGACTTAAGTACTTGGAGTACATAGTTTGATTATGACAGATGTCCAATATATTATATGGGTCTGTTTTCATATCAGTGTGTGCAGAAGGCAGGATTGGTAAAAAGTGGCAGGTGTCTGGAGTAAGAACTGCAACTGCCAGATATGTGTGGCCCACTGCTTTACTCATACATGGCCTAAGTGTGTGAGCATGCCCAGTAAGACCTTTCAATATGTTGCTGACTGAAATTTGCTAAATTTGTTTAAGTATGTGAGCATGCCCAGTATGAGCATATATACTATATATATGTGTGAAAATCAAGTTGTTTTTTACTTCAGGGCTTACCTTTCTGTTGTACATTGACAGGAAGCACAGTGTGCCTGCAGGGCTTCCATGAGTCATTCTACATACAGTGGGGACAGGTATTATTTGTACATTTCTACCCGGGGGGCACACCTGATCCTTACTGTGTGTGTACATAGGATGAAGGGCTCACCTGACACTTATACACATTTGCTAGGCCTGCACTGCTATGTAATGTACTCCATTTCAGTCTGTACTGTTGCCTATTGTACTGGCTTGAGGCATACCACTGTACTAAAGACCTTAGCTTCCAATTACATGCATATTAGTTTGTGACTTCATAGCCTACCCAACCCACATCACACTGCCTGGCCTGCTGTTATCTGTCTGCATAGGCCCGGGGGAGGTTACTCATATGCCTCTTCAGAGGGCATGATACAGCATTTGTTTGTGTTTGCGTTTGTCTACATTTGTCCTGCTGGCTGTGACTGTTAGGTATGCGACCCCCACAACTGGTATGTGTGAGTGAGTTAAGTTGTGTCTGTGCCAGTGAAATGCTGTCATGGCTTAGTGGTTCAGTAATGTGACTATAGTACACAGTATCCTGAGTTCGAGCCCTGTCACTGCTTTTTATTTTCCTGCTGGGCAGACCAGACTGCTTAAGGAACAGTAAAGCAGGTGTGAGTGTGTTTACCCCACTTTGCTCAACTTTGCCTGACTTTGCCCGACTTTGCCCAACATTGCTCAACGTTGCCCGACGTTGCGCTGGTTAGTGCGGTGCGCAGCTATGTGCAATTGAATTTAAATATGATCAGTACTGGTAAAATGTGCTTAGCAGTGCTTTATATTGCTTAAAATAGAGCACTCGTGACTCAGGTGATGCTGCGGGCTGCCTTTGTCGGATGCACATAGTACACTCCCTATACATGTTTGAAAACAGGTAGTGTCAAGTTAGGCATCCCTTTTACTGTATGTGCGAATCAGAGAGAGGTGTCATTTCCAGGGTTCCTACTGAGTCAGTATATGTGCTATGCGTTGCCTCTTTACCAAGGCCAGGGCATACTTGGCACACCTCCTTCTGCCTACTGGGGCTGGCTCAGGTTGTTCCTCCTCTGAGTCGCGCTGCACCTGTGCAGGCCTTGGCAATGGTGGGGGGCTGTTTGGCCCTGCCCCATGCTGTTCCTGCTGCAGTAGTTTTCGCAAGGTCATGTTGTGTAGCATTGGGTACATGTAGTTGATGAGTACTGCAAGGCTCCACCAGATGTGTCCAGGCACCGGAACTATGACTTGAGCATCCCAAACACACGCTCAATAATGTTTCTTGTTTGTGCATGTGCCTCATTATGGAGTTGTTGTTCGGGTGTGTGTGCATTTCTGATAGGTGTCATCAGCCACGGCTCCAGTGCGTATCCAGCATCCCCCAGTAGGTGACCATCAGGGATGTCTCCATTGGCAAATCTCTGGTACAGCTGCGTCAGATGCCAGATGTGGGAATTGTGATAGCTTCCAGGGCAGCCAGCACACACACTCATTATTATGCCCTGGGCATCGCACGTGACCTGGCAGTTGATGGAGGGGCAGCCCTTGCGGTTGATGTAGACCCTACCCTGCTTACCGGGTGGTGCTTTGATGTGTATGTGCGTGCAATCTATTGCACCCACTACCTCAGGGTATTCTGCTATTTGGTGGAAAAGACGCATATTGCTGGCTAATGCCTCACGGGAATTGGGGAAATATACGTGCTCTCAGATATGTGCTGACATGGCATCCAGGAACTGGTGCAGTACCCTGGATGTCGATGCCTGTGAAATCCCCATCATATCACCAGTTGGTCTTTGGAAAGTACCTGTAGCTAGTATTCTTAGGCCAACACACACCTTGGTATCCACTGGGATGGGTTCCCCTCTGTTGGTTCTGTGTGTGAGGTGTGGCCGGCACAGCTCAACAGTTTGCTGAAGGAGGTCTCTGTCCACCCTATAGCACTCCACTATCTCCAGCTCATGTAGCCCCTGGTAGATTACCCTGGGTCTGTACACTCTTCTCCTTCCCCTTGCTCAGCAGCATTCACAACATCACCACCCTCAGCACCTTGCACATGTTGGTTTATGGTAGCAAGAGCAGCCCCTAACATTTTGTCTGACTTAAGCTTTTTAAGTTTTCACTCTTTGTATACTGCAGTGTTGCAGATTTATTGGGAAAAAACAAGGGAGACTGCTGTTTGCAGAGTTTAAAGGGCTGGGCTAGTCTGCTGCCTGTGTAATTGGCTGATTCTGATATATTTCACCTGGCAACTCTGCTAGTTCTCCTTGGTTAACTTCCTACTACTACTTCTTTTCCTTCCTTTTCCCTTTCTGTTTCCGCCTGGGGCAGCGCCACGCAAACGAGCGCACAAGTGCGCAAACACGCGCACATGCTGTGTGCACGTTTGCAAGAAATTTCAGATATATTCACGGCGTAGACCTTTGGTTTCTGGTTTTCAAAAAGGACAACTGTAGAAACGCCTCTTGCAATCCTGAGCAACTCAGGGCAAACACAAGACACTGTGCTCCAATAAGCATACAGCCTTTCTGACACACCCTCTCATGATGTCACCTATCTTTTACACTACTACTCACCTACTCCTACACTTACACTCTTGAGACAGGGCTCACATGCTGGGGAAAATTGTGATTCACTATCCTTATCCTCATTTGCATAGGATTGCCTACTAATGCTTGGTTACATCTCTCACACTGAGCTTCCCCCCCTTAGCAACCAGTACTCAGTGGGCATGTTGTCTTCAGCCTGCCATTCACCTGCATAGCAGGATAAGCTTTTTAGTGAAAATGCCGATTTTTGGCTACTTTTTAATTATTTTCTTGTTTTTTTAAGCACCGCACGTTTGCGCCGAAAAATGCCAATGGCCTTATATTTGGCCATTGGCATGCTTCCTCAACTGGATGCATCCTTTATTTGGAACTGCCATAGCTCTGTTTTGCTATTTGCAGAATGGTACTCCGTTACGAACAAAGTACATTTCTGCAGATATCACTACTCTTCCATGGACAGGTTAGTGTTTCCTGGATTGCAAATTTACCTCATTTGCATAGCTTTCAGCAGCAAATGAGGTAATTTGCATACCATGACACTGTCCGTGCAAGACTAGCTTTAGAAGCTGTCATGCACGCCCTTGCCGACTACAACTCCGTGCAAGCTTTCGTAAATCTGGCCCAGTGTGTTTTTGTATTATTTGACTTCTTTACTTTTTCTTACCAAAGGAATTAAATTAAGTATACAGTTAGAAAAGCATGCATGACAGGTCCCATGTGATCTTTTACATCCGCCTAAGCTACCACCAACTTAGGCAGAGGGGTTTTACCATCTCATGAAAGGGACAACACCCTCAGGAGTGCAGTAACCCCCTTATGCAGCATGGCATTGTCAGAAATCGATTTGTCTGGTGTGAGAATAGAACCCACAGCCTTCTGCACTGTGTACAAGGACCCAATGATACAAGCATGACCAGTATTCAAACTCATATAGGGGTTCAAGTGGGAGTCAGTTTGCATCAATGTCCAGCTCTGAGTCCACTGCTGTTCATACTGGTGATGGACTGCATTAGCAAATAATTTGGAGAGGACAGATCAACAGCGTTGCTGTCTGCAGATGATGTGGCATTACAGGCAGACTTTGAACAAGAATTTTAGCAAAGGATGGGGAATGGAATGCAAACATGAAGACATACAGGAAAGTACAGATGTAATAGGCATCCTTTGATCCCAAAGAATTATGGGTTTGTGCCTCTATTAGACTGATTTGAGCAGCATCTTCTATGGCTATGCAATCCAACCCACGAGACAGGACCCAATCAATGCATACGACTCTGTTTCAGGAGGGTGAACATGCATGTGGTGTCCATCCTCTCAAGCACTGTGCTGTTGGGGATTGTGTCCTGCCATGAGTTACCAAGTATGTGCCTAAGGCAGCATAAATGGATTACATTGAGGGGCTGCTCCTGTACTGAGCACAGAGTCCATGTTTCCCTCGCATACAGTAATGTGCTCAAAACACAGGCTGTGTAAAACTGCACCTTGGTGTGCATAGTGAGCTTATTATTAGCCCAGACTCTCTTTGTCAGCCTGGAGACCATTATGGTGGCTTTTCCAATGCACTTGTTGATCTCGCTGTCAAGCAACAAGTTGTCAGAGATTGTAAAGCCTAGGTATATGAACTCATGAACAGCCTCCAGCTCATAGTAACTCACTATGATTGATGGGTCACTGCCCACATTTTGCCCATCACCTGGGTCTTCTTTGAACTGATTATGAGGCCAAATTCCATATGTGCATCTGAGTGATGAGTGACAGAAGTTCTTGCTGAATGTGAGCCACAATAGCTGCATTATTAGTGAAAAGGAACTTCCTAAGATGCTTCCTAAGTACCCTGGTCTTCAATCTAAGTCTTGACAAGTTTGAAGAGGTTGTGGTCCATTCTGGTTCAGAGAAAGATACCCTCTTTAGCAGTTCCAAAAGCAAATTTCAACACAACTGAAAGGAAGATACCAAACAATGCTGGAGCCACTACACACCCCTGCTTTACTTCACTGAGAATCTCGAAAGGTTCAGATGTGGATCCATTGTACATGATGGTCCTTTTAATGCCTTCATGGAAGGCCCTAATAATGTTAATCAGGATTGGAGGACAGCCAGTCTTTGCTAGAATTGCAAATAATCCATTCCTACTGACAAATTCAAATGCTTTGGTCATATCAGTGAAGGCAATATACAAAGGTTTGTTCTGCTCCCTTCACTTTTCTTGTAGTTGCCAAACAGAGAAAAACATGTCTAAAGTAGACCGTCCAGATCTGAACCCATACTGAAAGTCAGGGTAAGATCTCTCTGCAAGAACGTGAAGCCTCTTCAGGACAACACTTGCAAACAGCTTCCCCATGGTACAGAGAAGGGAGATGCCACAATAGTTGTCACAATCACTTTTGTTACCCTCATTCTTATAGATAGCAACTATGTTAGCATCCCTCATATCTTGTGTTCCACTACCTTCTCTCCAGCATTAGCAAAGTATTGCATGCAGCTCTGAGATTAGGGTATCGCGGGCACATGTAAGGATTTCTGAGGGAAGGCCATCTTTCCCGGGGACTTTTCCTAAGGAGAGTGCTTTTAGTGCATTGAGTTCCTCCAATGTGGGCTCAGCATCGGGTTCAGTCATAGTTGGCAGAGGCTTGAAGGCATTCAGGGGTCTCTCCATAACTATGGTCTCTCTAGCATACAGCTGTGAGTAGTGTTCCACCCAGTGTTCCATCTGCTTGGTTCTGTCCTTCAAGACCTCACCTGTGGTTGATTTAAGTGGGGCGATCTTTTTTTGTGATGGGCTGATAACTTGCTTAATCCCATCATACACTCCTCACATGGTACTTATGTCCGAAGCCTGGTGAATCTTGAAGCAAAGTTGGTGCCAGTAGTCATTTGCACACTGCATATCTACCTGTGACATTTGTCTCTGAGCACACCCAAGTTCCTGCAAGTTCTCCTCATTGTTTAAGGACATGTATGCAGCTAGTGCCTGTCTCTTCTTCTTAATCAGGGGTGTCAGCACTTCAGTGTGGGCTTCAAACCAATCTGCACAATTGACTGTCTTCTTCCCAAAGATACATATTGGAGTATTATAGATATCATCCCATAGTTTTTCCCATCTCTTGTTGGTGTTAGTGTTATCCAGGCAGGGCAAAGCCTCTTCAAAACGTGCATACTTTTGAAGGTCACGAGTCTTGCCTATGTCAATGCATGGCTTCCCTTCCTCTTTAGAGCAAAATAATCTTTGCATTTGGATATTTGCCTTATTACACACAAGCAAGCAGTCAGTATCACAGTCTGCACTGTGGTAACTGTGTGTTGCCTTGACACTACCTAAACTGCTGCATTTGTTGAGGACAAGGTCAAGTTGATGCCAATGTTTTGATCTTGGATGCCACCATGAAACTTTGTGCTGGGGCTTGACACTGAAGAAGGTGTTAGCTATGATAAGGTATTATTGGGAACAAAGTTCAAGGAAACACTGTCCATTTTCATTCATCTTTCCTGTTCCAAAATGTCCCATGATGGCCACCTGTGATGGTTATTGCCAACCCTGGAATTAAAATCACCAAGCAAGAATAATGGTTCATGGGAAGGAACCTCATTGATAACAGCACTAAGTTCATCATATAATTCATCCTTGACTTCCTGGATAGAAGTTAAAGTAGGAGCATAGACACTGAAGATGTCAACCATGGCCACTGCTGTTTGTAGCTGAATTTTCATCAGTCTGTCATTTTCCACAGTTGGTGCTATGACTGAGACAACAAGTTTGTTTCTGGTCGTGAAACCAACACCATATTCCCTGGTCTTTTCTGGAGGCTTCAAATGCCAAAACAAAGTAAAGCCTTTCTCTCTGAGACATCCAATGGATGCCAGCCTTGTTTCCTGGAGATCCACAATGTCCATCTGAAATCTGCTCAACCTGTTGTTAATGACTGCAGTCTTCTGAGCATCACTGATGTTCTATAGATCATCCTGGAATCATTGCCCTTACTTTCCTTGTGCCTAGACTAAAGGCTAGTTTATTTTGTTGCTTTTTTTGTTTTTCCAGGTGTATGGTTAATTATCCACCTGTTGGGGGGGGGGGTCCCTAAGCTCCACACACCCAGTGGAGCAAATGGAAAGTGGTGAGGATGCACCTATTTGGGTGGGGGACTGCCCAGCTTAAAACGGGTGGTAGCTGCCCAATGAGATCAAAGGATCTCTCCCACAATCAGAAACAGCCCCTGATGCCTCACTCTACACCAGTTGAGTGCATTGGCTTATTACCAGTAACTGCCACTTCCTGTGTTATGTCACCACTGACAGAGCAAAGCTGGAGTGTCTTCTCCAGTGCACAGGCCTGGGCAAGTGAATTTTTGGAAACAGCTGATGCCCAGCAGCAGGTTTCCCCCTTTCCTTGTGACTGATATAATCCAAGGGAAAAGACAAGGCCAGTACAACTTGGCATCAGTGTAATCTCAGGAACTGCCCGAGTGAGGTCGAGTACAACCTCAACTGCCTTAGGGGATCCACCTCCAGATTCTTCCTTGGGGTTTAATCCCAAAGTCATCACCATGGCAAGGCAGCAGATGTTTTAAATCAGAGTTTACCTTCTCCTAGGTGGGTTGCCTTCCCAGGCTAATGAGCCTCACCTGCCCAATGAGTATAGATAAAAGACAGTTTTAATTGCAGCAAATGGGGAAATCAGAAGAAGCTGAGAATTAAGATAGAAGAGAAATAGCTTCAAGTATCTGGGAGGGGTACTTGAGAAAAGAGGTCAAAATTAGGAGGTCAAAGCTAGAATCAGAGGGATGCAGTCAACTGGCACAGTAGTGTATGACAGGAGAATGCAAAAGAAGCTGAAAAGTAAGGTGTGTAAAACAGTCATGCATCTAGTACTACTGTATGGTACAAAAACTTAGGTAACAAAGTCAAAGCTGTCTAGGAAGCTAGAAATGAGGAAGATGAAGTAGTAGGATACACACTTTGTGAGAGACAAAGAAATGAACAGAGATTTAAATAGCTCTAATTGCAGAGAAGTTCAAAGAATACAGATTATGGTAGTTTGGGCACATGTGCAGGAAAGCAGAAGACAAGTCTCTAATGAAGATTTGGGACAGACAAGACGAAAGTAAGAGGAATCAAGGGCATCCAGCAATGGAGTGGATTGTGTCAGAGAAGGCCTGCAACAGCCAGACATGGAGAGAAGTATTGAATTGAGAGAGATGATTACAGTTGACACATCACTCTGACCCCCATTGTGAAAAAATGGTAAAAAGAGGGTGGATGATGATGATGGTGGTGATGATGATGTTGTGCAATGGAACCTACACACACTGACATGGCTGTGTTTACTCTGGAGCCCACCCCTGATTCTCCACTAGGCAAGGAGGGACATAGAATTGCAAGCCAACCCAGCCATTCTTCATGGACTTCACCTACTCATGCAACAATAGTGGGCAGAGATACTAAACAGAAGTGTGAAAAAAGCACATAAGATTGGTGTGCCAGTGGATGTTGATGCCACGACTCCTGATCAGTGGCTAAAATAAGTGTCACACTAGGCATAAATCAATGGATGTGCAGGCATAGACAGATAGAAAACAACAGAGTTCTGATGGAGATGTTCACTGCACAATGGTATAAGTGATAACATATGTGAGAGTATGCAAAACCTGTATACAGTTATAGATCATAGAGATAGGATGTACACCCACAGGCCCAGGTTATTGGGCAGCCATTTTGCTGATCTCACTTTAACCATAGGTTACCCTGACCATATCCACGATGGCAATCATTATACCATGGTCACTGCTACTCTGTCTCCAATATGGGCCGGCCCCAGCAGGGCAGATTAATCAAGATCATGGACTGATACTTTATCACTGCTGACACCTTGGGTTTTTGCATGCAGTGCTATGACATGGCCACTCTCATGGATGTGGCATTTGTGATTTTCCTTCACATTTTATGGCAAGGCAGATATGATCCCATAGTTCCAATTCATCCTTGTCAGCGCGTACTGCTGGTAGTGCCTTTCTAAGGAGGGGAGTCTCCATGGCCAAAGCCATCCACAATCTGCATTGTTCCTACTTGTGGAACAACAACCCCTATCAAATCTATGCCCGTACAGAGCTCCAATGTTTAATGTAGCTGTGCCTGTGTGAGTCTGTACCAGTGCTGTGCAACCACACTGAAAATCTGACCCTCTTTCTCCCTGTGGCTGCTCAAACTGTTCACTGCACAATCAGCCTAGCACCCCCAATCACCCAGCTATGTAACATCCTCCTGTGTAGCCATTGCTACTCCCTGTCATTGTACCCCACTGCACCTGTGCAAATGATGATAGCTATGCCCTGCCCACAAATATATAACTTGTACATTGGATAATGTTAGGTGCACAGCATGAGCAGTCAATGCACTATACTGCATAATCTGGGTGCGGTACTGCATGCATCAATTTTAAACTTTATTGTCTTTATAATGGCCCATGCTTGTGGACCAAATATTACTTCTTTGCCATTGCCACAATGTATTGTGCTCACCTCTGCCTTGGGTGGACTTCCCCTGCAGCCAGCTCTTCTGAAGACTCTTCACTTGTCACCTCCTCCACTACTATATTTTGTCAGTCTGTTTGTCTGTCTGGCCATCTGATGGTGATCCCATGTTGTAGCTGTCTGCATATAGTCATGTTGTACAGCACTGCAAGACAACAAATATGTTGTTGCAAGTCTCTTGGTGCTCACTGCAGCTCACCATCAAAGCAATCTATGCAATGTAAGCAGGTCATCAATAATCCAAATAGACACTTGTGTGTGTGTGTGTGTGTGTGTGTGTGTGTGTGTGTGTGTGTGTGTGTGTGTGTGTGTGTGTGTGTGTGTGTGTGTGCACGTGTGTGCACGTGTGTGTGTGTGTGTGTGTGTGTGTGTGTGTGTGTGTGTGTGTGTGTGTGTGTGTGTGTGTGTGTGTGTGTGTGTGTTTGTGTGTGTATGTGTATCTGTGTGTGCCTGTGTGTGGGTGTGTGTTTGCACGCGCATGCGCACACACAAATAATTTGTCATATTTGCATGCTATAAGTTAAATAACACTAAAACTAGTCCTGTTACCATAAATTGTATACCAAAGTGATAACTGAGGCAAAACTGTGGGTTTTGTGGGAAGTCTCTTATGTTAAATATATGGAAGTTGGGTTAGATGAGCTAATACAGGATTGGCTGAAAAAATAAAAATATATGAAGAGTTGATGTTGGGGCTGAAGGCATAGTTTAGAGAAAGGAATATGGTAGGGTTGGAAATGGGCAAGATAGTACAACCATCATCAACTTATTAGTATTATTATAGTTGTTGTTATATTGTGCTGCCTTTAATGCTTTATCAATTCAAGTTTTTTAAGGGACTACATCAGTAACTTCCTAAGTCAATAACGAATATTATGATAGACTGTACTTGGAATGGTGGAAAAAGTGACTTTGGAAGAGCTAGTGCTTCTGAAGTAAGTGGGAGGGTCCTAATCTCCAGACCTGTGACTATGTCATGATTTACTTCAAATGAAAACATCTTATGTATCGTTGATGAAAATTTATGAAGCTAAATTAAAATAGCTTTCTAGACTAAGGAGTATATGACTGGCACTAGGTGAGTTGCAAACTGACTCACAGATAGAACCCACAGTGTGAAAGTAGCTGACTCCAAGTTAGACTGCCAACCAGTCATGAGTGGAGACCCACAGGGCTCAGTCCTGAGTCCTCTCCTGTTTAGTGTCTACTTCTCAGAAGACTAGGCAAACACGAAGGGACACTGGCTGACAAAGTTGCAGACGATTGCAAGTTGGGAGCCATTTTTAACTCCCCAAGTATTGTTGACATCCTACAGAAAGGCCTCACTGAGACCAAGGACTGGTGTCATAACCATGGCCTTAAGCTCAATGCCAAAAAATGTGTCATCATCCCATTTGGGAAAAACCCAGTTCCCGTGAATTACCACAACGATGGTAGTCCACTGAACGCAGAAGGCATTATAAGAGATCTGGGAACACAGGTTGACAGCAACCTCTCTTCTGAAGAAGCGTCTACACGACGTGAAAGCGCTTACCTTTGTTTATCATGTTTTCGAAATAAAGGATTGGATTTTTGTAGCTTTGCAGCTTTGCTAGATTTGTTCACAGTTTATGGTGCACCATTGGGATTTTGTACTTGGTTTCTATAGCAACCTCTCTTTTGACCACCACATTGCCACTGTGGTCAGAAAGTCCTCCTAAGTGGCACATTTCATTACTAAGGGTTTTCCATCCAGGAAGAAAGAGGTCATTGTCTCCCTCTACTCTTCCCTCATTAGGCCAATCATCGAGTACAATGTCCCATTTGGCATGTACCTCACTAGACACCTGCAACAACTGAAGAGACCGCAAAAGTATCTCACAAAGAGGATCCTAGGCCTGAGACACTTGTCCTATATGGACAGACTCAAAAAACTCCAACTATTCTCTGTCTCATATCGCCTACTTAGAGGCGATCTCTCCTTGACTTACAATGTCTGACCCAGCTCTGTTAGAAATGCTACATCTAAAGAAATCCCAATCCCTCCACACCACACACTCCAGAGGCCTCAACCTCATTACCACAATCAACAGAACATGCTTGAGGGACAGGTTCATAACCCTGAGACTGCCCATGCTATAGAATACACTTCCCATACATGTCAAACAGAGCACCTCACTGTCCCTCTTCAAGAGAAATCTTGATGAGTGGATGGGAAATAGAAAATTCACCCCAGGGATCACTCCAGTGGCTCTACTCGACAGAGGCACTGGGAACTAAGGTCGGGTGGCATAATGCCAGGGTAATCCTATGAGCTAGACTTGTAAAGGCTCCAGGGCCATTAGCCTAGTACACACCTATGAACCTACGAACCTATGAATGTGATGTAATCAGAATACATGTGAAGTGAAGATGTAAGGTACCCTTTAGATTGTAATTAAACAGAATTTTGCTTTGAATAATTTTTGGAGGTTGAAATTTGAAGGAATGCTAAACACAGCAAAGTCACCAGGTACTGGGGAGAGCTTTACCCTCATTAAATTCACCATCAGTGGAGGGTAGAGGTAAGGATGACTAAAAGTTGATTAGCGTGGAATTAAGACTAAAGTACTGAACAGAATTATGTAGAGATGGAACAAAGAACTAGAAGTGGAACTGCATGATAAAAGCTGTGCTACTTAAGTCAGATATCAAGACCTGTCACTAAATCAAGGACATTTTAAATGTTTGAGAAAAAATATTTGTAAATTTTTTTAGTATACTGGGCAGGTTATGAAGGATGATTTACATAATGAGAGCTTTATTAAAATAATTAAAAAAAAATAATCTACAAAACAATTTTACTCCAAATGTATTAAGAATTCTTTCAACTACAAATGTCTCAGAAGTGGATCTGAGAACTACAACATCCATTTTCTTCTGCAGGAGTTTTGATTTTCTGAAATTCATTTTATCAGATCATCTTCCAGAAATGAAGTCCATACATCCATCTTTCCATCCATCCTCAACCACTTTTTTTATTTTTGCGCATGGGGTCGAATGACTACATTTCTGTAGTCATTCATTATAAAATATTTCATCAGTTCATCATGTCCCACATCCATGTTCTTTGGTTTAATTTTCATCATCATTAAGCCTTTTTTGCTACAAGTGTGACCAGATAGGTTCTTCATTACTTGTGTGGTTGGGATGTCCCAAAATTGATCTCTGGTAGTCAATCATGAAGGAACTTTACTTTTAATTTGCAAGCATCATAGCAAATTGTAATCATGCCTTTTGGATTTGTGTTTAAAAAATGACAAATCTAGACAAGTTCCCCATTATACTTCCATTTAATGCATCAGTGAAGGAAATTTTAATGGACTGAATACATTTTGGCAGGGAAACTTATTAAATGGAATAATTATTACCCTAATATGGGTATGCCAAGGTAGTAGAGCTTGTTGTGTCATTGAACAATTATTATTATTATTATTATTATTATTATTATTATTATTATTAGGTTGGGTGTTGAGCTGGCATCTCTGTACCGTAAAAACCTACTACCAATCATTAGCGGACCGGAGTTCCACTGTGGTGACCCCTAACTGGGAAAAGCCGAAAGAAAAACAACAACAGTAATAACATTATTAGTAGTAGAAGTAGTAGTAGTATTAGCCACTATGTACGAAAACAGTATAAATATAATAAAATAAGAACAAGAACTTTTATTTTCATAGTCACACAGATACCAAGCTGCCATTTTACACGATAGTCAGCTGCTTTTACTTTTTATACTCTGGTTATCTTCAAACCTCTGTCCATAGTCTAATGCACTCTGGTGTGTTACTTATAAAATTCCTGTGAATTTGTTATAAATATGTTCTAGATATATTCAAGTATACCAATTTATGTGATCTCTCAAAGGAAAGACACTTGTTTACCCACAGTTCTGATGCAACATCATGGCATCATGCAGAGAATTTAGTCAAAGTCTATACAGTAATTAAGATGTTCAGTATTCAAAACTCAGCCATAGATCTCAACAGAAATCATTAAAAGGCTCAC
This sequence comes from Protopterus annectens, assembly GCF_019279795.1. Classification (NCBI taxonomy): domain Eukaryota; kingdom Metazoa; phylum Chordata; order Ceratodontiformes; family Protopteridae; genus Protopterus; species Protopterus annectens. The sequence goes on from NC_056728.1 coordinate 1,205,869,191, forward strand.
TGTTTTATTCACAAATCCTTCATCTATTGTAAATATAAAAAATTCTAAGCAATCACTCCACTTTCTAAAGTCAATGAATCCTATCTCCTTTCTGGTCTAAACTGAAAATAATTATATCCCGAGCTGACTTGCATAATGTTGTTATCCACCAGATGTTGATTATTGCTTGTTCTCATCTCACGATGTATAACATTTCTAAAGTGCTACATAATTCTTTGGGGTGTATATTATAACCGTGAAACCTCACATACGCAAATACGGAAACGTCGGCACATATTGAGTGAACTGCAAAAACACTGAACGTCCTGAACCGTGAAATTCAAAATGTCGAATCGGCATAGTTGGCCAGCCCCTCCACCCGCTACGTACTACCTACCCAAACAAAATAAATAATCCACATACATACACTTAACATAACCCTACTTCTAACCCTAAACTAAAGCTTACATATATTACTATGTATGCACTTACCTTAACCCGCACCCTAACCTTAAGGTAACTTGCACAACTACGTTAAGGAGCTATACCCAAACAAAATAAATAATCCACATACATACACTTAACAAAATCCTACTTCTAACCCTAAACTAAAGCTTACATATATTACTATGTATGCATTTACCTTAACCTGCACCCTAACCCTAAGATCCATAACTATTGCACAATTACCTTAAGGAGCTATACCAGAGAAGGGCCAACTATGATGATTGGACATTTTGAATTTCGTGCTTCAGGACGTTCGGAGTTTTCACGGTTTGCTCAATATGTGTTGATGTTTCCGTATTCACACAACTGCAGTTTCGCAGTTGTAATAAGTAACCAATTCTTTGTTGTTGAAACACTTAAAGATCCATATATAGTCTCCCCAAGCAGTCAATAAAAGACAGAAAACAGGTTTAGCCTTATCAATCTAGTCTCATAATAGATACATGACAATTGTATTATCTTCCTAGTAAAGAACCTGTTAACCCTCTCAAATTTAGAAATGTCTGTTCTAGAGTGAACACAAAACCCTGATCCATATTCCATAATTTATCTAATAATCATTTTGTAAACTGGAATTATAATAGCCTTATCCCTAGAAGAGACAATTCTTAATAGTTTCTAATAATTGAAATGTATTTTTAATATTTTATTTACCTGCCCTTTAAACTTCAATGTATTATCCAATATGATCCCTAGGTCATCATAAGGCAAACTGTTTTAATTTTATTTATTTATTTATTTATTTATTTTACAGTTTGTTTACCAGGATAGTCCATTGGGCTGAGAAGAGCCCACTTTTAATGGAGTCCAGGGGAGAAAAGCTCCATAAAAGACATTACACAGTGCAAACAAGTCATAAGCAATTGCGTGATACAGTAATACAGTTGAAGAACATAGTATTTAAAAATTGCAATCTACAGTAGGAATTTAATAGCAAAATTTAAGAAAAACATTAGCAAATATTTACAAATACGTTGTTCATACAATGGAGATATAACAGTAGAGGTAAAGGAGATTCATACAGGAATCATGTAAGAGTTATAGTAGGGTAAGAGGGACAGGAGGAGTTTAGAGCAGAAGTAAGGAAAAAAGGGAATAGTAGGAAGAAGTAGAGTAAAACATTAGGAGGTGGAGAGAAAGGTATATTAGGAGGGATATAAACGTAGTGTGAGGTCTAAGAAGAGAAAGGGAGGGAGAGTGAGTGAGAAAACAGGGTGTAATGCTGAGGGAGTTATGTGGGGTGAGAGCAGGAGCATTCCCCGAGGGATGTGAGATGAGAGTGAAGCAAGGTCTTAAAGGCAGAGTGGTTATGGGTGGTACGAATATGAAGTGGCAGGGAGTTCCAAAGGTGTGCTAGAGAGAATGATAGGAGATCAATTGAATTGATTGTAATAATTGAACTACCTAAACTATATGGATACATAAGATTATTCAAATGCATCACCTTACATTTTGTCTTATTAATTCCCATGGCATTAAGCTGGGCCTATTCAAAAACAGGATCTGAATAGTGTTACTGTACAGTCACAGATTAACTACCCCTGTTGTGTTTATTTTTTCATTTCCCAACTCAGCAACTATCAACTGTGTGGATATCACACATAAAAATATGGAAAAGAAAAGGATCCAACACTGAGTCATGGGGAAGTCACTACATTTGACATGCTAGAAGGCAATATAATAAGGGAATAAGCATTCATTGCTAAGTAATAGACTGAGAGTATAATAATGCTGAGGAAATGGGGAAAGGGTGACCTTTATCTGTCAGCAGGGCACAAATTTTATAAGAAGGGAGTTCCCAGTGCCACATATAGGTATAACGGAAGCCATAGGGCCAGTCAAAACTTTAGTTTGAGCACATGACAAGGTCATGGAGTAAAATCTTTCTGTTGTAACCAGATGGAAGGAATGTATAGTCCTCATGTCCACAGCACCAGACTGGGTAATAAATACCATATGATGGGGCGAATAAAAGTAGCATCACAGTAGTGGTAAGATCTCCTGGAACCTGCTCCAGATTATCACAAAGGCCTTACCCTCTCCTGACTGAGGCCAAAAATATTTTTGCTGAGAGATTCCACATCAGATATAACTACTGTTAAGCCTGGAGTTGTTGGAGAGAAGCAATACCTTCCCAGAAATGATAATTAATTAATTTCTTCTCTGTTTAGGGCCTTGAGAGAAATGTCTTTTCAGCTGTCATTAGCCAGAGTTCATTTGAACAAAGAAAAGGGGCAGGGATACAAACAGATGGCCGTGTTTAATGATAGTCCAAAAGATATTCTATTGGGTTATGGCTTTGATAACAGATTACTCTGTGTACATATGGTAATGTCCAGGTAAGTATGGAGGCACTGACATAGAAAATGTAGCAGTAGTAAGACCCAGCCAGTATCCATGTCTCCAATACAAACTGGTAATTTTCATTCTTCCCAGTGACGTCCCTGTTGTGGTCCATGCTTTGATGTTTTCTTGCTTGGACTATTGTAATATTTTATTTTCTGCTCTTCTCAATTCTGAGGTTGCATGTTTACAACTAATGCAAACTTCTGTAGCATATTTACTTTCTGGTGTTCCAAAACATCAGTACAACTCTCCAGTCCTACAAAGTTTATGCTGGCTTCCTGTAAAATATTGAATAATGCATAAGAGCCTTATCGTGGTGAATCTTTCATTTCACGACCTTGGAACTCCTTATTTGAAAGACCTTTTAATGTTTGCAGTCCTTCAAGTTCACTTGTTCCCTCTCTTGTTTTATGAAATCATTTTCTGTGTTGGCTTCAGGAAATATCTTTAGCACAAACCAAGTTCTATGCAGGTGGGGGATGCACGGCCCAAACCAAATATCCAGAAAAAAAGACAGGCCAGCAGAAAAAGCAGGAATGATGCAGAGTCAAAAATACAATAATATAGAGGTTTATTTGTAAACGCAAATAACCACAGACCGGTTTCGGCAGAATATGCCTTCCTCAGTGTGTTACAGACGAATATCCCCAGGAATTCAGGAAATATCTACCATTGCAGGCTTTAAGAGTGCTCTTAAAATGTACTTATTTGGTGTTACTTATTCATGAATGTTTATAGTATGCTTATGTTGTTTGGTTCTATGCTATTTTATGTTAATGATGTTGATTTGTACAGTGCTTGGGATGAGACACTTAACAAATTTGAACTTGGTATTGTGGCCACTTCAGAAAACAGAGCTAGGAGATAACAAAAACCTGGATTAAATTTGGGCCACGGCTGCCAGAAGGTAATATACTTTGTCTAAAAAAAATTACTTCAGAGGAAACATTTGATAACAATAAGTCTAAATCTAACATACCAAAGTCAAGAAGTACTGGACTTAGAAGATGACTTCATGAAAATCACAGAAAGAAAGAAAGAAAGAAAGAAAGAAAGAAAGAAAGAAAGAAAGAAAGAAAGAAAGAAAGAAAGAAAGAAATGCAAGCTAAGGCAGGCACAACTCTTTGATCCCAGACTATAAACCTTGAGGGAGGTAGCTAAGGGAGTCCCTAATCTACAAGGGCAGATGCTGACTATATACAGTGAAAAATGAGTTGTTGTACATAAAGTGAACTCTTAATGATAAACTACAGGGAGAAGTGCTGTAGCAGATGGAATCCCAGAGGCCTTTCCTCTATCACTTCTATCTGTAGCTTATAATATTCATTTGTCAGGCTGTATGAACATAAAGCACACCAAAAAGACATGAGATTGTAATGCACAACACCTGTTAGCAGTGTCACAAAGCTACTAATGCAGAAAATAAGGCCAGAGCATACCAAAGCAATAGTTCTACACTGTACTGATACAATGCACAATGTATAATCCAATGGGCAGGGCCATCTGTCAGGGCAAAGACATAACAGGTATCCTGTCTCCAAAAACTTTCATGGTCTTTCAAAATAAGAAAGTGTGACAGTTTGACATGGTGTGCTTTTACTTCAGATTGATTCCTTGACCGTATCTCAGCAAATTGTGCTTGAGTCTTGGAAGGAACAGCATGTGTAAGATGAAAATTATAATCCTGGAAAGATATCTGTTCTGCCAAAGATAAACAGATAAGAAGCTATACTAAGGCTGTCATGAATAAAATTAAAAGTAAAACATACTTGTTCTTGCCTTTTTAGTGAGATGTAATATTTTATTTTATTTTATTTTAATTTTCTTTACCAGAGTAGACCACTGATTGAGACTTAGTGCATCTTCAGCTTGGATTACTAACAAAGTTGTACCAACAAGTAGAATACAAATACAATGTGCATAGTTAAACAGCGACATTGAATATAAAACAGGTAGAAGCAGAATAGAGAAATACAATTTTTTTCTTCTAGCATGATGTAAAGAAGTAGATACAAAAGCAGAGGCAGCATATTATACAACATACTATTCTAAATATGTTATACTGTGCATGACATATACATATACATACACATATACACAAGAAATGGATGCAGCATGGAACGGTGGGCTGGAATAAATGGAATTAATGTAATACTATAAATATTAAGGTTTCGAAGTTATAACTTAGACAAGTTATGCTTCAAGGAAAGGAAGAATAAAACAGGTATGTTAGAGGGAGTTAAAGGAGGGAAGATAAAGGGTGAAGGGTAAAGGACAGTATGGCGGAAGAGGGTGCAATATAGGTTGGGTGTAAAACGGAAGGAAAGTGAGTATGAGTGACTGGAGGGGAAGTGAACTAGAAGAGAATAGTGAAGGGGGAATGTGTTATGGAGGGGGGGTGAAATAGAACAGAATAGTGAAGGGGGAATGTGTTATGGAGGGCGAAATAGAACAGAATAGTGAAGGGGAATGTGTTATGGAGGGGGTGAAATAGAACAGAATAGTGATGGGGAATGTGTTATGGAGGGTGAAACAGAACAGAATAGTGAAGGGGAATGTGTTATGGAGGGGAGGTGAAATAGAACAGAATAGTGAAGGGGGAATGTGTTATGGAGGGTGAAATAGAACAGAATAGTGAAGGGGAATGTGTTATGGAGGGGTGAAATAGAACAGAATAGTGAAGGGAATGTGTTATGGAGGGGGTGAAATAGAACAGAATAGTGAAGGGGAATGTGTTATGGAGGGGGGGGTGAAATAGAACAGAATAGTGAATGGGGAATGTGTTATGGAGGGTGAAATAGAACAGAATAGTGAAGGGAAATGTGTTATGGAGGGGGTGAAACAGAACAGAATAGTGAAGGGGAATGTGTTATGGAGGGGTGAAATAGAACAGAATAGTGAAGGGGAATGTGTTATGGAGGGTGAAATAGAACAGAATAGTGAAGGGGAATGTGTTATGGAGGGGTGAACTAGAAGAGAATAGTGAAGGGGAATGTGTTATGGAGGGGGTGAAATAGAACAGAATAGTGAAGGGGAATGTGTTATGGAGGGTGAACTAGAAGAGAATAGTGAAGGGGAATGTGTTATGGAGGGTGAAATAGAACAGAATAGTGAAGGGGAATGTGTTATGGAGAGGGGTGAAATAGAACAGAATAGTGAAGGGGGAATGTGTTATGGAGGGGGGGTGAAATAGAACAGAATAGTGAAGGGGGAATGTGTTATGGAGGGTGAAATAGCACAGAATAGTAAAGGGGAATGTGTTATGGAGGGGTGAAATAGAACAGAATAGTGAAGGGGAATGTGTTATGGAGGGGTGAAATAGAACAGAATAGTGAAGGGGGAATGTGTTATGGAGGGGGGCGTGAAATAGAACAGAATAGTGAAGGGGGAATGTGTTATGGAGGGGAGGTGAAATAGAACAGAATAGTGAAGGGGGAATGTGTTATGGAGGGGTGAACTAGAAGAGAATAGTGAAGGGGAATGTGTTATGGAGGGGTGAAATAGAACAGAATAGTGAAGGGGAATGTGTTATGGAGAGGGGTGAAATAGAACAGAATAGTGAAGGGGAATGTGTTATGGAGGGGGTGAAATAGAACAGAATAGTGAAGGGGAATGTGTTATGGAGGGTGAAATAGAACAGAATAGTGAAGGGGAATGTGTTATGGAGGGCGTGAAATAGAACAGAATAGTGAAGGGGAATGTGTTATGGAGGAGGTGAAATAGAACAGAATAGTGAAGGGGAATGTGTTATGGAGGGGGGTGAAATAGCACAGAATAGTAAAGGGGGAATGTGTTATGGAGGGTGAAATAGAACAGAATAGTGAAGGGGAATGTGTTATGGAGGGTGAAATAGAACAGAATAGTGAAGGGGGAATGTGTTATGGAGGGGGGGTGAAATAGAACAGAATAGTGAAGGGGGAATGTGTTATGGAGGGGAGGTGAAATAGAACAGAATAGTGAAGGGGGAATGTGTAATGGAGGGGGTGAACTAGAAGAGAATAGTGAAGGGGAATGTGTTATGGAGGGTGAAATAGAACAGAATAGTGAAGGGGGAATGTGTTATGGAGAGGGGGTGAAATAGAACAGAATAGTGAAGGGGGAATGTGTTATGGAGGGGGGGTGAAATAGAACAGAATAGTGAAGGGGAATGTGTTATGGAGGGGGTGAAATACAACAGAATAGTGAAGGGGAATGTGTTATGGAGGGGGTGAAATAGAACAGAATAGTGAAGGGGAATGTGTTATGGAGGGTGAAATACAACAGAATAGTGAAGGGAATGTGTTATGGAGGGGGGGTGAAATACAACAGAATAGTGAAGGGGAATGTGTTATGGAGGGGGGGTGAAATAGAACAGAATAGTGAAGGGGGAATGTGTTATGGAGGGTGAAATACAACAGAATAGTGAAGGGGAATGTGTTATGGAGGGGGGGTGAAATAGAACAGAATAGTGAAGGGGGAATGTGTTATGGAGGGGGGGTGAACTAGAACAGAATAGTGAAGGGGGAATGTGTTATGGAGGGGAGGTGAAATAGAGCAGAATAGAATAGAGGAAAAGAAAATGCATAAAACCGCATATAACTCTGCATTTACTACTCTGAAAATATATTAACATTTTAAAATCAAACTAAATGCTTGTTTTTGACCATGGAAATCTGCAGTGCAAGCCTCATGCACCTTGAAGGTCATTAAGTTAAGTCACATGATGATTTCCTTATTTAGACTTAGTCTTGCTGAATCTTACCCTTCCATTTTGGACATATAATTGTGGCATCTTAAACATTCAAATTAAAGCCACAGAAAATCTTTTGGGGACTTATACATTTCATAACATATATTTTTTACATTTTTGTACTTGTTTATGTATTTCATATAAGAAGCTAGGATTGTTTACTAATCATAGACAGTTAAAGATAACAGTTATAGAAACACTGAAGTTATAGGAGTTACTGTCTAAGGATACCCTTACAAATGGGGTTCAGCTTATACCACCGCCCATCCTTCAGTTTCGGTGGTTAAGGTTTTGTGAGAAGAAAAAAGGTATCCAGACTTTCTTTGAAATGTTTTTGTGGCAGTACCAGTTAAATATGCACTGTATGCTTTACTTCAAGGAATTAATATCAATTTCAGAGCAAAACCATAAATAATAAGTAATGGTTTTATTAGATTTACTGATATAGCAGTCAGCTGAGCCATTCATTGCACTTTCAGAAGGCTATGCTGTCATGCGAAGACTAATCTGAATTTTAATGTCTTAAGAATGCATCCATTATGAATATTAAGCCACACCCCTTTCACTTTAATACATGACATTCAGATTGGCCTTCTGTTGAGTACAAGACTGGGTCTGCATTCAAGCGTCATTGGTTGTATTTTGATTATGTGTTTCATATGTAATGACTACAATTAGAATCATGCCTTTAAATTCCTGTATTGACTAACATGTCACATGACTTTTTTGCAGGGGGACTACAATGACTACCAGTCTGATGCCTGAGCATCTGTTCACATGACACATAAATCCAGTGATGTTTCATGTCCTGTTTAAGTGATGAGGTCCGGTGTGCCCCATTGTGACGTCATTTTTGAGTCAACACTCTACAGTTTTCCCATCAAGGTGTTTGGAATATCTGTAAATGAACAACTATATTTTCTACTGTTTCCTCCTGCCAAATTTAGTTTATTGGTTCCAGAACCTTGTGGAGGGTGGGACATAGCTACTGCTGCACAAGGCTGTTATAAGAACATCTAAATATTTTTTGTAATTCTGAAATTATGACTTGTCTATATAAAGCATTTATGTTTCACTTAATTCAACACTTTGTATGTTTGCTAAGTACAGTATATATATCTTACGCAGATTTTTGTGGGAAACATATTTTACTTAATATTTTGAGCATGGACTATGCATTTATAAATAGTGCATGGGAAATCATATCAATCTGTAACAGTGTTTCATTGGCACCTGTAAACAAACTGTTTTTCTGTTAAAAATTAACTCCTTTTTGGAATTATGTATAAAAAATTAAATATGTACTGAGCAGCTTTTAATCATTTTTAGGTGCAATGATGCAAATGTGGAAATAAATATGAATAAAAAGTATTCACCCATGTAATATAACAATCACAAATGACAGAAAATTGTAGAAGTGTATATGCACTACTTTATGGTGCCATTTCTGAGGATTTAATTTGCTATGGAAATAAGTATAAAAGACTGTGTGTGGATTTACAGTGCCCCCTGTCATGTCGCACCCCCCTAAATGTATAGTTGTTTGTGGGGACCAACACTGATTCCCTTTGCATTGTGTTTTTTTCTTTTCTCCATAGCTGTACAACTGTGGAGTCAGTATATAAAATTAAGAAAGTTGTGAGGGGCTTGTCCCCCCTTGCAAAAACAGTGTTGTGGTGTATTGTGTTATGTAGAATGTTTTCTATGATTTCCAACTCAGTGAAGTGGGTGTTCATTGAAATGGGAATTCAGTTAAGTGAAATTTAGTCAAAGCGCTTTTCAGTCAAATTTTTTCAGCCATGTGAGTTTCCGTCAAGTGTGCTTCAATGACCTGATATGCACCCATACATCATCATTATTTATAGGAGTATATGTACATCAACAGTGTTTAAATCTATGGAAACCACAACTGGTCAGACAAATCACTGGCAAGTGGCACAACATCTGTACTTGAATTTAAAGGCTGTAAATTAAGAAAACACCGATATTGTTCATTGATCGCTTAATGATGCAATCCATTGAACCAAGAACTGAAGCTGATACTTCTGCAGTGTTTGAAAGTACAGCCTTTCTAAAGCCATGGTCTCTAAAGCAACTAAAGCTTCAATATATACATTTTAATGCAGGCATATCAATGCTGTTATTTGAAATTATGAGTAGGTGGGCAAGGAGTTTTTTTTCTTTCTTTTGTCTTTTGAGGAGATTACATGTGAAATATGATTTTTATCATGATTTCAAATAATGTTTTTTTTTTGACAACTTCAGAATATTTCTTTGAAACAGAATTTTACTTGTGACACTTAAAATGTGTGATTAAACTACACCTATAAAATAGAAATGTTGTCCAGTAGTGTCACATTTAATGATTATACTTTTTTCTTTCCTGGTTCTAAAGACTTGAGACTTGCTTCCGCAAACACTGAAACATGGAAGAGACCCTACACTCTTTAGAACAATGTTTTACTAAATTTGTTATCTAAGTAAGCCCACAGAGCAAAAGTATCTCTTTTCAAGAATGACCCAGTAGCACTGCCTCGTTAGCTGACTAGCTCAAAGTCACACAGTTGACAGATGAACACTGAGGGAATCAAACCCCAGACATGCAAGAAGTTGCTTAGCAAATGATCATAACTATAATCCTTTTATTCTGTCTGCGGTACTCTTTACTTAGCGTTATCAGACAGCTTTCTCTGAGTTAGCTTCAATGTTTGCTTTGAATGCTTGGGAATTAATGTTTTTTAAGTAGTATAGGTTGCAAATTAACAAAGCAATCTTTTTCTGTACCATCACTACCACCATTACTTCCTTGCAATGTTTTTCAGTTTTCCACTATGCAGTGCCGCGCATTTTTCTCCTTACAAACAAACCTCCATTCAATTTCACATAATTTTCCGTATCATTGCCAGCCTTTTCCTCCATTGCATAAAATGTTATACATATATATATATATATATATATATATATATATATATATATATATACACACAAATAATGACAGTACTTCTCCTCTTCTTACATGTACATAGAACAAACTACCAGAATCACACTTCACCATAGTATATTACACCCACCAACTCACAGTCATATACAACTCACACAACATTGCATTTCCCATCATAAATCCTTAGCTGTAACCCTTCATTTTCTCAAAGCTTATATATATATATATATATATATATATATATATATATATATGGGTCTATGTTCTTTACTCGAAAATACGGTTCATCGAACTTACTTCTGCGAATTGACTTCCGCGAAAGTCCATTTTGTCGAAAATGCACTTTCCCAGACAAATAAAAAAAACCTAAATATAAAAAAAAAAATACATTAAACACTGATATGCAGGGGGGCAAGCCCCCCTACACCCCCATACCACCCTACTTTAATATTCTCACTCTGAGATCGCACTACAGTGGGGAAAAGGGAATATTCCCTTATCCCCACTGTACTACGATCTCAACAAGAGTTTCATTAGTTGTACATCAACAGTATACGTTGATGTACAACTAACGGTACATGCTAACGGCATTTTTTTTGTTGTTGTTTTCTTTAGTGAATGTGCATTTTCGACAAAATGCACTTTTGCTAAAGTAATTTTGACAAAGTAAGGTTTGATGAACCATACTGTAGAGAAAACAGCAAGGACCCATATATATACATATATATATATATATATATATATATATATATATATATATATATATATATATGTCCATAGGTTCATAGGTAGGTACTAGGCCAGGGCCTATATAAGCCTAGCCAAAAATGTACCCTGGCTTTCGCCACCCAAGAAAATTATTTTCCTGTGCCCCTATATATATATATATATATATATATATATATATATATATATATATATATATATATATATATATATATATGTATATATACACGGATATATAAAAAAACAACATAACAACATTACAATGCATTGTAAAAGTCAAAATTAAAGTATTGCTACCTTCTTCAAACAGCACCAACAGCCTGCCTTAAAATTAGTGTTGACATGCATCTTAACCCATGCCCTGCCATTAGCACACAACATCCATCCATCTTATCTACCTCTCACCTCCATTCATAAAAGGATCAAACCTGCTCCTACTTAACATCACCTTCAGAGTGTCTGCAATAAACTTCAGAATCTCCATGCATGTTTTTAGCATTCTACACTTCACAACAGAAATTTGGTTGAAACCTGAAATAAATGACAATGAAATACTTCCCGCAGGATTTATTTAGTATTTAAAAGATAAATGAAGAGGCAGAATGGCATTTATATTGAAAATCTCTCTAAATGTAACTCTGTATCCCCACTACCTTCCCAAATTTCAAAATGCAGAAATTCTAGTCACTTATCTCAAACTTAATAAGATAAAGTCCACATGCATCATTTACATCCACCAAACTGCACTGGTTAAATGAAAATCACGCAAAGAAACTATCATCATGGGTGACTTAAACATAGATCGTAAGCAAAACAATTCAGAATCATCCTCAATAAATATATCTGGTTTCTTACAACAAGTAAATGTTACCACCAGGGAACACCAAAATAATAACAAGAAATCCACATTACACTGGATTCTTACAAACAGACCAAATACCATAAACTCCTTCATAACCTCACCAGATAGACTTACTGACCAACTACTTACAGACTACATCATAGCGTCTTCAGACAGGTAACATGTAAGTGTGTAACCTAAATTTAACTCTAATCTTAAATTCTACAAATAAAACATACTAAAATAGTTCCCCTAGATGATGTGATGGTCCATTTCAAATCAATTTTCTTAAATGTAATAAATGAACATGCACCCCTAAGAATAGAGTTAGGTCATACCCTACACCATATCTACCAAGAGAAAGCAGACAATTGCTAATGCAGAGGGATAAAGCTTAGAAAGTATGGCCCATAAACAAAACCCAAATCACCCTACAAACCTTTTGACACTTCAGCGATCTTAGAAAACAACAAATAAACAGCTAAAAGAATTACATTTCTCATACCTCCAGATCATGCGCCAAATTATTGCCCTTCTTCCCTCTTACACTCATGCATCTTTCACTCTCCATTTTTAGTTCTGTTTCCCCCATCAGCTTATTTCGTTCTACATCATCATGTGTCTAATCCTACTTTACATCCTTTTCTACCTGCTCCTCTGTAGCTTTACCTCCCCACATCTATAATTTGTCACAGTAATACAACTCCCTCTCTCTCATCACATCTTGACCCAGTAAGCTCTGTCTCTGATGATCATCTCTAGCAACTCTGTCACTACCTATATCTTATAAATTATAGTGGCAGCAAGACCTTCTCTATTAACCATATCCACTATTTCTAACTTACCTGACTTGTACATTACAGTATCAACTACAATAGCTATGTCTTTGTAAATCAATGTATGAAATTTTCTAAATTTGGTTTTATTGTTTACACTGTATTTTTCTCATAATATTTGTACCTTTATTATTCTTGCTTAAACTGTGTATTTTTCTATCACAATTTTTGTAACATTGTGAATTTTTCTTATACACTTTTGAAATGTTGTGTAGATTTTCTCCTCAGGCCTCCACTGAAAAAGGGTTTTTGCCCAGTCAGACTTTCCTGGTCAACAAAGATAAATAAATGTATAATTATGTCCCTGATTTATGTCTTGGTTCATGTGTGTTCATTGTCCTGTCTTTTATACATGTGCATAAATAATACATAATTTATCTGAATTTAATCAATTATATTTAACATTACAATTGTACCAAAGTTTTTCATAACTGCTCTTGTAATCTAAGTAAATAAATAAATAAATAAAATAAGCTGGATGGTCACATGACTGATATAGGTCAATGCACACATAGCTGAAGTGGCACAGTGATACTGCATAGTCTGGCGTAAGCTGTTTGAGTATCATAATCAATGTACAAAAAGTGTACCACACCAGAGAGAATGAGAACACAAAAAGCAGTTTCACCTTTCCTATCACTATCTTTCACTTTTTTCATCTTTTAATGACATCATGGTGTTTCTGAGTTTTTTTTTTCTTTTGTGACCTTTGATTTCATCATCAAAACCAAGTTACACCATATAGCTTGTGGCATTACACCTATGCAATTAATTAGAAGAGGGGTTAAACTGCTTGAATCATTGTCTTACAAAAGAAGGGTTACACAATGGGTGAGTTCTCAGCTAAGATGTCTTCTGTGTAGAGTCTGCATGCCTTAGCTGTGTCTGTGTAAGTTTGTGCTGGTTGATCCAGTTTCCTCCTGTATCCTAGAGACAGGATGTAGGTGAATCATTGATCCCCTAAATTGTCCATTGGCATACATGCCTACCATGTGAGAATAAGTGCATGTGTCTATCCTTCAATGCAATGGTTCCCAATTAAGCATGAGTTTCAATGCCTTGCACCCAGAGTGTCACGACATATGCTGGTTCTCCTGGGTCACTGTATTGGATTAAGTGGATAGTTAGTGAATGAGTCAATAAACAAAATGCAAGACAAAAAATTTGGAAATATGAATATATCTGTTTTTAGTATGAGAGAAAGGAGTATCCCTAGAAGAGATATACAGGGAAGCTGGTTGCCTTGATTATTCCTGCAAAGGATTATGCAGTACGATGCAAATGCACCATTAGTGAGTTCATTTGAGTTTGGAGATCTATAACATAATTGTAAACCTGAGAAAATGTGGTATATGTCAACAATCTGTGATGCTTTGCTTATGCCTAACATGGAGAACTATGGACAGTACTGGCAGCTTTACTTAAAAACAAATATTAAGATCATTGAATACATGTCACCTACAGTCATTAAAATTACTCAACACACAGATGATCTGAACCATAAGAAAAGGGGAGATTGTCACTGACCAAAAATGTAGAGATGGTATCTGCTGACTGTATGTGGGATAGGTTAAACAGGGGCTGATATAGAAAAGAGAGTGGACATACAGGGCAGGTATGGGATACTCAGTTTCATCTTTAACCAATTTGGTTTATTTAGGTGATGAATAAATTATTTTATTTGTATAAAAATACATAATAGAAGATAGAGACTGGATCAGCTTTGGCAATAGTGTTGGCATATCTGGATGGTGATTCATCTGCTTCCATAGGTAAGAACTTTAACTTGAAATTTTCATAGGGAAGTAATTAGCTAACTGCATGTGTGGTCTGTTTTAAGCCTAGTGAATTCCCCTTGGTGAGAAACTCAGTATATCTTGTCACTAAGGAAAACACCTTAACCACTATGCCAACCTCCAACCTGATCCTTTTATATGTTCATCTCCCAGACTCAAAATCTCTGCTTCAAACTCTCATAATGCTCTGCACTTCAGTGTCTCTCCAGATCACATCTACAGCATTACAAGTCTTGAAAGGCACTCTCGGGCTTGTTATTTTGAAAACTTTTGTGTCCATATTTCTAATCTTTTTTTTAAATTCTAAGACAGACTAGGGCCAGTTGTTGTCTTTTTGTATCTTATTATTGCTGGTTGCAAAGTTAAATGATTCATTTGAAAGTTCCTCATGCCTATGAAGTTGCCATCTTGTTCTTGATGTTTTCATTCCATTTCAATCTTGTAAAGAAAGTCTGTTGTGCTGAGGGTGACATTTTGGCTATTGATGGTGATGGAAGGACTGGACTTTTATTTTTCTGGTGATTAGTGAATTCAGGGAGTGCATTTTCTATATGGGAAAGGAAAAGACCTCCAGTTCCATAAATGCATCAAATGTGGCCAAAACACTCCCTTTCAAGATAATCATGCCCTACATGTTGTGTGCCAGGGGAAGAGCATTTAGATGCACAATGTGGGATATGTGAGAAATTTGGCTCTAGTACCTTACAGGAGATAAAGAATACATTTCACAGTGCATTCTGTACTATTTCTAAGCACACAAAAATTGACATGGAAAGCTGGCAACAGTGGTATAGTAAAGGGAACAGATACTTCTTCCCCTGCTTCTAAAGCCCCTTTTACGGATGTTTCATCTTCTGATATTAATACTGGGCAAAGGAGTAGTGCTGCTCACTCCTCCTCTGTACACGTTTCTCATCTTGAGCATCTAGAACATCTAGAACATATGGTAGTTGACGGCCCACCTCATAGAAGGACATTGAACAGATTTTATTCAGAGGAAGGACATTTAGAACCGAGGCCTTCCTCAGCTATCTCAGTTTATTCTTCAAGGACCTTCCACAGCTCTTCCTTACACAAAGAGTGAAATAAGACTTATGAGGGCAGTGATCAAATTCCAAATTAAGCTGGACATCTTAAGTTGCACTTTTGTGTCAAGACAGCAAGCGAAGGTCTACTTCAATCTTATTTATCTGCTGTTTCTTCCTCAGGTCTGTTCTCTATGCTAGGTGCATCAGAATGGATGGATAGTCTATTAACTTCTACTTCTGTCCCACATCTGATTTTGTCTTTCATGCTGCAAAGTTCTTCTCTTCTGGTGTTCTCAGGGCCAAGTTTATCAGTACTGAATGTCACTGGAGACCAGTGTCAGTGAGTGGGCACCAATCTAGTTGACAATATTTTAGGGCCATTGCCAGTGTCAACCAGTTTGGCATGTGTGTTCTCAATATCAATGTCATTCATAACATCAGTACTGGCCTCAGTGTTAGGACCTGATTGGATTGAATTGTTACTGACCTTTTGTACTCTGGGACCATTTTGACCATAGGAATCCACAGTATGTAGAACTTCAATGACAGTCGCCAAAAGTTCAGAGATACTTTAGAATCAACTTTTATGGGTGGTAGATAACCCTATGGAGTCAAATTCTACTTGCTTCAGAAGGATAGAAGGGTGAAAAGCTGCAGCTGGGATAAGATGAAGGTATGCAATCTACTTTTTTTTCCTCATCATAACAGGCTTCTCCACGTGTTAACACAAAGAAGAGGTACAAGAGGAAGTGACAGGTCTTCCCTATGATGTCCCACAGACTGAATGCCAATTTAAAATAGGAGGCTTCCTCTAGTATCTGCCTGCTGATCCCACATTTTGGGGACATTTTAGAGTTAAGGCATCAGTGAGGTTCATGGAAAAATTACCCAGTCTTGCTACAGGAACAGATACTGCAGGAAGCTTTCTACTCTGCCCTAACTACATCTTGGATGGTTTCCACTGCTGTCTATATGGGTTCATTGGTCATGCAGAGGACTGGCAGTAGCATCTATCCTAAGAAACTGGACAAGATCCTGTGGCTTCTCAATGACTGTGAATGTTGGAGTGTGGTTTCTCTAGCCTTATATATTGTTGTGGCTGCTTCCACGAGCATGAGTACAGGTACTTTCCCTGTATGAACTTTCAACTATCCAATACATGTGACTCACTTCCTCAGTGACTTGGCAGATAGAATCTTAGAGATGCTGAAAAAGATGATACATCAACTGTAGAAGTTAGAATCACAGATGTCAGTCTTGAATAATGCTAAACGCTTCTCCATGTGATTAGTCTATAGCATGGTAGATGGGTCAGCCTTTGAAGACAGATCAGGCATTGCCTTCTGGCATCATTTTTCAGACAACTTCAAAGCATCTTTCTCTAATGCCCTATATGATGGCTCATTTTTGATTGGGCTGCAAGTGAAGGAGATGCTGCACAAGTGTAACCAAGAAAAGAAAACATTTTTCAGCTCTTGGAGTAAGGTTTTTTACACTTCAGAAAGCTTTTTCTCATAACCAGAGCAAAGCAGAACACTTAGCTTGTAGTTTAGGAAACCCACCCTAGAGGCACATGTGGTTTGCATAAACAGAGATTTCACAGTCCCCTGATGAAATAAAATTCAGAATTTCTGGATTCAGTTCCAGGTAGGGAACACACGTTATAAGTATCATAGCTGGTTTAATTTCTCCAAGTCTACTGGGTTTCTAATACCATGATAGGAATGAACCCCATTCCTAAGTCAAAGAATGATTAAAATTCATGAAATTAGTATTGTTTCAGTCTTTGATATCAGCCAAAAGTGCTCTTCATATCATCAACAATGTGCCTGGAACTGACTCCTTCTGCAATTCATGCAGAGTTACATATATGGTAGCATATCTAAATATTACTGCAAATTCTTTTTTATGAGACCCATTGCTCCTACCACTATTAGAACTGTCTGGGTATCCTTCTCCTTAACGCCCTCATTTCTGCCTGCAAATCTTGGCATTTTATGACTTTGTGTCTCCCTGTATGTAAGACATTGTAATCACTGGGTGTTGCAATTTATATGATCAATGATCAATGCTACTTTTGTCTTCTTTTCATGGACCACTACATCTGGTGGGTAATGTGTGATGCCATGCGATATAAACTTCATCATTTTCTATAATACGTTGTGAATGATGTTTCCAGGGCTTCTCAGCTCCTTCAGTCTTGTAATGTTTGCACAATCCCCAGTGCAGCAGTCTTGCCACATTATTATGCCGTTCTGTAGACAGGCCCTCTAACATCAGTGTATCATACCCAGCAACAGGATGTGTAACTGCTTTCAATTCTGTTTTACAAAGCCTGCATTAGTCTGTTTCTCTGGCATGCTCAATGGACTTTGTAAACAAAAAAGTGCATAGTCCACTATCCTGGGCTTCCAATATTAACCTTACATCTTTTGGTTGAAATTTGCATCTCCTTAACCATTTCTGCATCAGATCCTGATCAACATGAGTTTGTTCCAGGAGTTTTCTATACATGCATCTGTATTTATGCCTTTTCCACATTTTTTTTGCCTTCTCATATATTCCCTCTTGCTGCCTGATTTTTGTCTACTTCTGGTTTGATTTCCATTCCTGCTTGAAACCAGTATCTTTCTGCTAAGCTAAACAGGAAAGTCATCTTAGACTTGTTCTCCTCATGTTTTAAAACTTTTACCATGCTTGGATCTAGTGAGGTCAATAGATATGTACACAGTCCTACGACTTTGTCTATTTCTACTTCTTTTGGTGGTATTTGCTTTCCTTTTACCTTGTTTCACAATTTTCTATAAACCTTTTTGGGTTACCAATGAACTGCTTATTTTGTACTTTTCCTTTATATTTATTTGCATATCTTATACGTTTTTCTGCCTGTGCTGTTATCTTAAATGTATTATTTGCAAAAGAGTACAATAGATCCTGGTCTGTTCTGATACTGCATGTTGCTTTTATCACGTCTATGTTTCTTAAGTATTTTTGTCTATCTATTCCCTTTTCTGTACTCTTCTAACAGTGACCCTACTTGTCTTAATTGCTTTATAGTTTTTGCTATTCAATAGTTCCATGATGGCATTTGATTTTTTCCTTTCCGTTCCCTTATTGCCCTTTGTTTTTGTGATAACATTTGATTTGTTATTAATTTAGCAGCACGGTAATATATTCTATTTATTTCTGTTTTATCACATGAATTTCTGTGAATAGTCTTAATTGCTGTGTTCATTTGTCTTATCAAATTTCCAACATTTTGGGTCTTATTGACTTTCTGTAATCTATTTCTTTCATTGATCTTAATATGTCTAGCCATCACTAGTAAATCAAGCAGTTCTTCCCTTAGATCATTTTCTTCTAAACTAAGGGCACATTTTTTGTTCTCTATTTCCTGCAGACATTATACAGAAAGTTCCAGAACATCTTCCTGTGACATATTTTCTTCAGCTTCATCCAGTGTCATCCATTGCTGCTTCACATGGGAACTCACTGGCCTATCAATCCACAACATTGACTGTGTCAGAGTTGCCACAGTTTCTGGATCCTTCCCTTGCTGTGCAACTCCAGCTGAACTTTTGTACTGGTTTCCTACTGAAGGCTCCACGGCATCTTCATATGGCAGCTGATGAGATGCTTTCCATTCCACAAGTTTCTCTTTAATTTGAGGACTGATTGTTTTATCATGCTGTGGTGTTACCAGAGTTGGATTTTCTACACTAAATCCATCACTTCACAAGTAATAAATAAATTCAGTTTCTATTTAACTTCCACTTTACTAATATTCTATTCTACATTCCCCTTTTGTGAACTTATTTTTTATTGTCAAATTTTCCATATATGGGTCTCTGTGTGTATTTCTCTTCAAATATCTTTGGAGCTGCTTTCTTTTGTATTGATTAGTTTGATTTTCTCCTTTGCATAAATACTGTAACATATCAGATCTCTCTTTCTTTCTTATGTCCATGTTTCTTTTTATACCTTTCAAAAATCTCTAGATTTTGTTCTTTATATTTTCACACTTCCTCACTCGTTTCTTTTTCAAAACGGCCCAAGGTTTCTTGGTCTGTATACTGCTTTTCATGAATCAGTTGTATTAACGAACACAAATCTGCATTTCAAGCTTTTGGCGGTTTTCCTTGTGCAAGTATTTTTCTTTCCTCTAATTTTTCTCTTAATCTTTTTGTATATCTTCTATCCAGAAATTCTGGGCTTTTTGCGTAATAGTAACAATACATCATTTCTTTTTTATCCACAGTAGCCCACTCTATCATCTTTATGGCTGTTTTCTGGCCTGTCTGTTTTTGTGTTTTTTGTGGACTGCTACTTCTTCTACAACAAGAGGGCCATCCACCCCCTGAGCCTGGCCTAACCACATTGTAGGAATGTTTCCGTGTCTTGAAGATTCTACACAGTTATTTTTTCCAGTTCCGGCACCAGTGCACCCACAAGGATTGGGTACTTTTTTATCCTGGGACTTGTGCACCCAAATGTCTTTTTTATTTTCTAACCTACTTTTGTCTATAATACATAAATTACAGTCTATACATAACTATTGTCTTTGTGAGACTTTGTGAAAACCAGATCAACCTCATAAAGGTACTCACCAAGACTTGAGGATGAATTTAATTCCAGCAATACTACTCTCCTTTGCTTGTTGATTTTATTATCTTTCCATTCAGACCATTATATACATCATAGCCCTCTAGCGTCTTATTATGTGATCTGAGCTTTTGTAAATAAAATATAGGAGTGTACTGCATACATGAATTACTGATGCGCTAGACCCTATAGAAAATAACATATCTATATCTATATATATTAATACATGCATGAACACGTGTGTATGTATGTGTGTGATATTAGAATTATAAGAGTACTTTCTGTCATGTATCCCACATATGCTTTTAAGTCAGAAGATGTAAATGGAAATACTAACAAATACATCTTATTTAAAAAAAACTTTGCAGTAATATACTTATGCTTAATCTACAAGGTTTTGCAAAAATAAATGCACAGACACGCATAGAGAATATGAATAAGTCTGGATACAGTATCACCGATTACAGCTTGTTATTGTTAAAGCTGTAATGTGGCATGTTATTTTAATGAAGACTGAGCTCTGAACCCGGACCACACCACAAAAGGAGGGGGTGTATCCATATTCATAAAGGATACCCACACCTCCAGGTTGGTGGCAACGCACAAAGCTTCGGAAACCATCCAGGTGCAACTAACCATAGGCAAAACTGCTCTACAAATTGTAGCATGTTACAGACCACCCTCTCAAACTCAGGAACCCCACACAGCCTTCCTGAAGACACTGGAGGGTATAAATGTATCTCCAAACACCATCATATTGGGTGACTTCAACTACCCGAATATAGACTGGGAACATTACTCAAGCCCTAACTTTCTAGCCCAACGGTTCCTGGAGTTCATAAATTCAAATGCCATGGAACAGCTAGTCACTGTTCCCACAAGAGGAGAAAATATACTAGATCTCATTATCACAAACATGGGGACAAAATGCTCCACACCGGAAGTATATCCCTCATTGGTGAGATCTGATCATAAACTAATCTCACTGGAAATCCACATCCCGCCCCCACCCCAAAGAAAAAAGACCACAGTGAAGAACTTCTCTAAAGCAAACTTCACACTACTCAAGACTGGTGTGGTATCCTTCAAGGCCCCTGAGCCAGTGGAAACCACAACCCAAGCTGCGGAAGCCCTTACAAATGCCTTCTATGAACACCTCCAGGACTGCATGGATCAGGCAATCCCAAATAAAACCAAGACTCTTTCCACAAAGGGCAAACGTCCAGTCTGGTGGACCCCAGCCATTAACAAACTTTACAATAAGAGGAGAAAGCTATTACATGATAGAACAAAATCCATAAAAGGGAAGTCACCCCTGATCATTATTAGTAAAAAATATGAGCACTCATAAAATCAACTAAGGCCAATTTTGAGAGAAAAATTGCCATGGATTCAAAGGACAATCATAAGGTCTTTTTCAGCTATGTTAGGAACCTGGGTGGAAACTCCCAGATATGCTCAGAATTAGTCCAAAATGATACAAAAATCACTGAACCCACAGACATTGCCAACATACTGGCAGACAGGTTCAGTGCAAACTCCCCCCCCCCCCTAAAGGAGAGATAACTATCCCAGCGGAGTGTAGACTCCCAGACATCTCAAATGCATAGGTGAAAGCTGCTCTCTCTAAAGCTAAAAACACAGCATCAATGGGACCGGATGGTGTCCCCGGCTGTGTGCTACACGAGCTAAATGAGGAATTAAACCCACACATAAGGCAGCTGTTTAATCTCAGCCTTACCACAGGATACATGCCCAAGGAGTGGAGTACGGCAACTGTGGTCCCACTCCACAAAGGCGGTGCCTCTATGGACCCTGGTAATTACCGCCCCATAAGCTTAACAAGTCTAGTCTGCAAAGCTATGGAGAGGATCATAATGGAGCTCATAAACAAAGATATAGGGGACTTGCAGACATTGGACCCGACCCAGTTTGGCTTCGTCAAGGGCAGATTATGCCTTTTGAACTTGGTCGACTTCTTCGAAACAGTCACCAAGGCCATTGATGAGGGAAAGGCAGTCCATACAGCCTACCTTGACCTTGCAAAGGCTTTCAACACAATACCCCACTCGGGTATTGTAGAAAAACTTACCAGCTTAAATGTAAACCCATATGTCACAAGATGGGTTGCAAACTGGCTTAAGGACAGAACCCACAGGGTTAGAGTTGCTGGCATTATGTCAGACTCCAAGCCGGTCACAAGTGGTGTCCCACAGGGCTCGGTCCTTGGCCCTCTATTGTTCGGCATCTACTTCTCAGAAGTACAGGCCAACATGGGAGGACTTTGGCTGACAAAGTTTGCAGACGACTGCAAACTGGGCGCCATAGTGGAAAGTGCATCGGACACGGATATCCTTCAGAAGGGACTCACGGAAACAGATAGCTGGTGCCAGAGCCATGGCCTGAAGTTAAACGCCAAAAAATGTATAGTCATACCCTTTGGGAAAAACAAGGTAACCCCAAGCTACCATATATGTGGCAATCCACTAAGCACAGAAGAGGTTATCAGGGACCTGGGGACCCAGGTTGACAGTGGCCTTTCTTTTGACACTCACGATGCTAAAGTGGTTAGAAAGACCTTCTACATTGCCCACCTGATCATGAAGGGATTCACATCCAGATCTAGTGAGGTCATTGTTCCCCTGTACTCTTCACTTATCAGACCAATGATCGAGTACAATGCCCCATTCGGTATGTATCTCACCCTACATCTGCAGCAATTGGAGAGACCCCAAAAGTTCCTCACCAAAAGGATAAAGGGACTCCAAAATCTGTCATATGCTGCCAGATTGAAGAAACTCCAGCTCTATTCAGTCGCATACCATCTGCTCAGAGGTGACATGTGCCTGACATACAAGGCCATGTCCAACCCGGAATTAATGGACATGCTCCACCTCAAAAAATCCAAATCCACCAAAACCACTAGAGCAAGCGACTTAAACCTTAGCACGGATATAAATAGGATGTGCTGGAGGGATAGATTTATCACTCAGAGACTCCTATGCTGTGGAATAAAATCCCGGTCCATGTGAGGCAGAGCACCTCGCTGGCTCTGTTCAAGAGAAATCTTGACCTGTGGATGGGAGATCGTAGGTTTACCCTGGGAATCATCTCTGTGTCACTGCTGGACAGAGGCACAACAAACTAATGTGTACAGTATTTTTTTCATATAAGGGGTGGCGTAAGCCACAAAACTTTGGGCTAGGCTTATAAATGCCTTAGGGCAGATAGCCTAGTATAAACCTATGAACCTATGAACCTATGAAAGAAAAGTTACACATAGCCAGTACTATTCCTGTGTTATCTAGTAACCTGTGCAGAGCGTATTGTGCCACACAAACAGAAAATAATAATAATAGAAAGCTACAAAATATAGCAGAAGGCAGTCTGCTTAATGTCTATAACAAAGTTCTAAATAAAATGAACATGTTCTTTTTAAAAAGTTCATATCGTTAAAGTCTGTCACTTGTTTAGTTCTTAGGGGAACAATGTATTATACAAAACAGTGTAAGAATGATCATCCATGACTAAAGTTACTGTCTGGATTGACTTAAATGACCTTCATTTCTCCTGTGTTTCATAATTAAAGGTAATAGCATACTATGTAAACTCCACAGAACAAAAATAGAGATGGTATTGTGAATTATAAACCTCTCCTTTAGATACAACACCATTGTACATTTTTATGTGCATGCCATTATTTGTATTTTAATTGTAAATGTTTTAGTATTTTAAATATTTTTGGAGACTGGCAGTTTCTAAAAAAGTGTTGCACAGATAACAAGAAATTAAATTATTTTGCAGTTTGGATTATTTGTTTCTCTGATATGCTTCAGTATTACAAGGCGTTTTTTACAAAAACCCTTTTGCTCCATGATGCTTTTGTTTCCTTCTCTTTGCTTTTTTCACTTCCTGTGCTCCTGAACTCATCCTATATAGTCACCAGGGTCATACACATGTGCACGTTAACTGTCTAGAGATTGTTAAGGTGGAAACTGCACTTTGAGCTCAAGTAGGTAATGAAAACATTTCTTTAATTGCAGTGGTCCTTCTTTCAAATGACATCAGTAATAAAGCAAGAAAAAACTGTCCCCGGGATTCATGAAGCTTGGTGCAAGGCCGGTGTTAGGCTTGCACCGACCGTGTGGCATGAAGATGGTGCAGTAGCGCCAAATGCATATTAATGAAGGTGCGCTGCCGCCACAGCCATGTGCATAGGAAAGGAGCGCGAGTGCATAGGGCGTGTCGAAGTGCCGCACAGATGCGTGGAAATGTCAGCTGTCAACGTGCAACCTAAAATGCTTGCATATAACAATTTGCAAGCAATAGTAATCACATCTGTCAGTGTCCATGGACACTGAAACGTATGCAAAGCATGCAAGACAGTTCCTGCGAACACAAAATGAAGAAGCAAACACAAATGCACAGTAGGGAATAACGGGTCCCTATCCCTCGAACAAATGACATTGAAAACCGTGTGCCCATAGTCCAACGCAGTGTAGATAGTTATACCAAGTGGAAGTGAAACGCATCATATGTTAGTGCACCGCCAATAGGTATGTCCAGCCCAATGGTCAGGGTCACCAGCTGACCCATATTGTGAGGGAGATTACACAGCTGGGCAGATGTGTCCATAACAAAAAACATGATAAATGCAAATATCTAGTGACTGTATGACAGAATTATATCCCACAACGCATGTAATAGTCATATACAATAGGTATGTCCATATTTAACATACCATATGTGACAGGAAATAGAATAAGCATGTAAACGAAAAAAGAAGGAGCATATAAACTGCTACAACAATAAGGCAACATGTAGGCTGAAAGGAACAGTAATATCCGTTAGCATTGACTGTGGGTACGTGTTGTCCAGTACAATTGGATATGTGTCCAGAATATATTCCATCCTGGACAAAGGAAAAGGTGGCATCCTAGCAATGATTAGAACAGTCAGCCAAAATCTGCACATCTGCGGTCCAAGCCGTACTTGTCAGGATGTGTCACAGTTGAACGGGTATTACCCGGGTATACCAACCATGTCATGAAAGTTAAGTATGGGCATGTACCTATGTGCGTGAGGTATAGCATGTGGAAAGTGAAACATGCCAGGGTAGTCCACACAACCATACAGGTACCTGACATATGTAAGGTATGCAATGTGTTACCTTGACCATGTCATGGGCCATCAACCAAAGCAGTGATGGATGGAGTGTCAGGAATATGTGTGTGGGGGGATGGGTAATGATATAATCCTCAAAGGCGAGACTGTGTCATATGCAGAATAGGTGAACTGGAGGTGTATGAGGGAGCAGCAGATGAAGCAGAAAGAAACACAAACAACATGTATACACATCTGCAATACAACCAGACAGGCCATACTGTAGAACACAATCCCACAAACATATGAATATTAAAATGTGCAATACAAATGTACAGAAATGTCACTGGCACATACCTACAGATTGGTGCTGATGGAACTGGCCATATCAAATGCAACACACCTGGATGCATAATGGACTACCCAGCATCCCCTCTACAGCAGACAACCCACCCCCATATCTGAACGTCCACCAAATCCAGCCATACTTGGCCCACTAGTTTGGCGCAGCCACATCTACACATAGTGACCCCTATGTACATATAGTAGGTAGTATCACCCTAGGCAGTTTCAGGATTGCAAACTATGTATCCCTTGCATGTAAAACCCCCAGCACATTTTCATAACGCCAGAAGAATGGTCGGTATCGGTCTTGTTAAATTTTTGGATATCCCTCATGGGATAAGTAACCTGTGTAAACATTAGAATGGGTATCAAGACATGATGTCCAGTCCTGTAAACATCTGGACACAAGTTGGAATGTGCAGTAGTGGTGCACGAGACTGTCCAGGCCTAGATGGTCATGCAGAACCTACTACCCAGGATCAAACACCTGTCCGTGACGCACGTGTCCCGACACGAATAAGCGAGAGAATATATTGCACACATTCGCATAGTGGCACATGGAAAAAGGGCGATGAAGGCACTGACGTAAACAGGATACCTCCTGATCCACTGTGTGAGGGACAATTACTGTGTGGGTAGGTGTGACCTGACCAACAATGATACAATGCCAAATGTCCTGTGATTGTAAGAAATAACTATGTACCATACTGCATGTAACAGTTGCCTAAAGCGGTCACGTCAGGATAGAAAAAACATAATTTGTAAAAGAAACAGGTTAACAACTAAAGTGCTAAAGGTATAGGTTCACAGCTAGGATACTAATGAATGTTCTAAACCTGCACTGACCGTGGGTATGTGTTGGCCTAAACAATCTGGTGTCCCCAGAATATATCCCAACCTGTACATATGACAATGTCAACCCTACCAATGGTCAGAGCATTCGCACAATAACTGGCCAGCCTCTTAACCACTCACAAAGCCAGTGACCTTTGGAGGAAAGGTGTTGAATGAGAATGACTACTTACAACAATGAAGAGTAATAGACGCATTTAACTGCAGAAAATTAGTAGTATTACGAATCTGTCAACACGTTCCAAGTTAATAGTACTAATATGGTAGAAGTGTCCATGATTGTCCCTGAGTTGTCATAGCCTTGTCCCTGTCACTGTAGAAACAAGTCCCTGAGTATCACAGTGGTCCATACACATATGTACACCAACCAACAGTCACATATGTTGACAGGACTATTGCATACCTGTAGTGAATTTATAACTGATGTCCAGAATAATATTCATAGTATCTATAAATGAATGAAATAGTCAAATGGGAAGGAAAACACATGGAAACCCCCCACCCTGACTTATATAGTGGAACCACTCCCCTCCCTAAATTATGTAGCGCCAAGCTAATAATGTGGTCAGAGGTGCCCAAACACCTGCGTCTGTAAACACAGGTAGAATGTTAAAATCTGGGATAACCCTGTCCATGTGCTGCGACTGATATTTGAACAGTGCCACGGCAGTTCTAGTCACCAGTCGGACGAGCCTAAACCCAGACCAGCACATGAACACCCTGACAATCAAACATGCGTATGTGTGAGGACTATAAGCGTAGGAGTTCTGAATATCCTTGGAGTGAGTAGACATGCAGCACAGTCCAGAGCATTAGGAAACAGGGAATGTTGTAAGTGTAGTACTGTGGTTTTCCCAGCAGGAGAATGGATGCCTGCTGTGTAAGGGAAGCGGTGAGATGTATGTCAGAGTAGCTATGAACCATGGGTATACATATAAATGAGGCATAACAACAATAGTGTAGTGGTTAGAGCATCCACCTAACGTAAAGGCATTCCCAGTTCAAGTACGACTATAACACATATTAATTGTGTAATGAATGCCTCTGTGCTGTAAAGCTAACATTTATACATGTAAAGGTGACCGCGTGTCTCGCATGGGGCCGTTAAACGGATTCCATCAATCAAAGTGGTACTTTCATAAGGAATAAGGCACATGCAATCCCAAAGAAGCACCAGTAAACATATATAACTCAGAATAAGTAGATGCAAGTGCGCCTGTGTGGGTGTACGCAGCTTTTAGCATAGCAAATGTATGTTGTCTTGTACAGCTGTAACTTTTATATAGATATATATAGAGATAGATAGATGTGTGTATAGATAAATATCCACAGACATAACAGAAATATGCAATTATATATCTATATATACATGTAAGGAACGCCGAAAGATGAAAGCAAACATAAGGGTTGTGAAGGGAATCTAGATCAAGTAAGGAATTATAAAGTGCATGCAGTGTATGTCAGATAAAGCTGCACAAGTGTGAGTAGAGCACCGTTATTCACAGCAGAGGCAGGGTTATACCAGTGGCCATAACATCGTTGAAGTGCTACGACAACATTGTAAACAGACAGATAATGTAGTACATGTTGCGACCACCTACACTTGTAACCCGCAAATCGTTCATAATCCATAACACCAGGAAAGGCACATATGTGCAAATATGAAAGGATGGTGAGCCTGTGAATACACGAGGTGGTGCAAAATGTGTGTAGGGCCCCAACGCTCTGGAGAGGGCAATGTGTAAAAGTGTGTCATGGCTGCGATATCAGGTGTATAATGGCTGGTATGCGTGGAAACTCAACACGGGTGTGCTGGAGAAACTATGGATATGCGATTATGGACACAGGAGTGCTAGGGTATGTTGCGCCGGTTGCAATGGAGTGGCCTGTGGAGGTCAGCTAGTACATAGGTGCGGTTTCCATATAGAGCATCGTCTGCGTGGAGACATGCGTGAATGGGTGTATCATTGTCGGACATTGTGCGTCAGGGCTGGCAGCCCGGCACATAAAACCTAAACCCCACCCATGAGCGGAACGGAGTTTTGCTGTGACAACCCCAAACCAGGAAAAGCAGAAAGACACAACTACATGCAGACATCAGTATGTTGACGTACAATCTCAGTAACACAAGCACTCATTCTATTAACATTAATAATATGAATGTGCACAGAAACAAACACAGTAGCAGGAATAACAGGCTGTGCATACGAGTAATAGGTCGAATGACACTATCACATCACACTTATCAGCGGCACCCCAGACATGAAAAATGTGTGACATCTGTCCGCTGTATAACGTGCAGTATACTGATCACAAGTTCACTGGAGTGAAGTGTCGGTGTCATAATGACTAAGGCAATAGTATGCTGTTGAAGCAAAGATAAAACCCATTATGCATGTGTAAGTGTCTATGTCCGGGAAATGTATAGGTTAACGGACACACAGATGTATATATAGATAAAAATGTATGTATATATATATATATATATATATATATATATATATATATATATATATATATATATATACACATATATATATATATATATATATATATATATATATATATATATATATATATACACACACACACAAAGATATACTACAGATATATATATATACACACAAACAACAGGCATTGATATATACATACATATACACACAAAACAAATATGTCATTGTAGATATACATATGTATATAACTAGGTTACTTTACAGCAATTAGGGGTAACATATATACAGCCCGGGTATATGTGACTGCGATGTCCAATAAATAAATGTTGTACCCCCCCCACACCGCCCAGCTAGGCCAGTCAGACATACAGACAGGCAATAACTATTACTACACTGCTGCTGTTCAAAACACCAGGAGGAAAGTAGCAGTGGGAGAGATCTGCAAGGTCTACACTTTAAACATGGATAACGGTGTCCCTTGCGGGACCCCAAAAATTCAGTGTATGTGTCAACCTGGTGTCATCCATGTGAGCAGGATGTAGGTGTACATGGAACAGCAGGTTGTGCAAGTGTGATAATACATGGGTTGACAAAACGTACTACATGTGTCCCGAGACTGGGAGAGTGGGCAATGTGTAGGGGTGCACTCATACCCCAGCTGCGCTCACAGTAAGTATATGTCATGAATGCTGTAGAGGGGTGCCAGGTAGGTGGACCATGGGTATGCAATAATGGGCTTAGTTGTGCAGGTGCTGGTTGGCAGAGATGTAGTAGGCCCACCCAGTGGAAGTCATTAATATTCCTATGTGGGCATAGCAGGCACCTATACATCCCAAACCTGAAGAGCACATCTACCGGATATACTGTAAACCATTGGGGGAATACATAGAGACCAAATCAGTGCCGTGTACCCAATTAGCATGGACGTCCATAGTTATAAATTAGAATGTAACAAAGTCCAAATAAACACTTCCAGAACTAGTGATATTAGGTGGACAGGTGGCGGAATACAGGTAATGACAGATGACATGTACGAGTCATAAACGGCATGTACCTCAACAAACGTGAATAAATACATATGCTCTGTGACTGTCAATGTGTCTGGTTAATAGAACCAATCGTCTAAATGTGTCCCACAGGGTGTTATGCAGTGTTCCTGATACAGTGTTCATTCTCCCCCATTGGTATGTAAGGTCTGCTAGTGACGGAAAGTGCATAATTTGATGACCACCTCAGGTAGATGATAGCATAATAGATGGTTCCACACCTGTACGCCTGTGAGTAACTCACCCGTCTGGGCAGTTGTGTCCTGCAAAATGAATGTTATGGCACATGGCCTGTGAGTTCGGGAAAGGAGGCCATATATTGTGTGTAGTGGTGTCAGAAATTTATTTGTTGTATCAGAAACAGCTACATGTAATAGGAAACAGTATTAGCAATTATAATGCTACAATAACAACCTTAACGTATGCAAACCGTCGAAGTAGTCAGTTTACAACTGGCTGTGGGTATGTGTTGCCTTGACACATGTGATAGCTCTACATATAGGATCTATAGGGCCGCCACCATTCTGAATGGCCAAAGTGGGACCTGCTCTGTAGAAATGTCAGACATACCAGGGCAGAACATACCTACAGCCATGCATAGTACAGCAATATACATACCTGCACAAATCAAAGCGTAGTCTAGCAGCTGTAAAGTTGCTTATGCTACTACATATAACATATCGACGTGTCAGGTATACAAGACCTGTAACAAGCAACCACTACAGACACGTAGAATATGAGAATGTTCCCTAACCAGGACAGTTGCAATGGCTAGAGTATCATCACATGACATATGCCTAATGAGGGACTGTCCCATGCAAAGTGGGAAAGGTGTCATTCCTACAGTCTCCCGTCGTGCAATCTGAAAGGTGGAAAACGTACAGTAGGTATGCGGTAGCATGACCTGCCAGACAGCTGCGTTAACAAAATCATATTCACATGTCAACATTGCAGAGTATCGGTTCCCATGTATCAGGCAGATGGGAGCAGTTCGTATGAGGAACACGCATATAATATGATTACGTCACTGGACAGGCCACTGAGTCTGTACAGTCGAACGCCTGCCGTCGCCAAATGGTTAGACATACCTGATACTGTAGTCATGTAGTCCGATGTAATACGCATCACAAGGGATTGCAAACACCCAACGTGAGTGACAAATGTAAACAGAAATGTTGGTGAGCGAGCGGCTGTAAGCGTGTTTGTCTACCAGTATGCCAGTAGTGCACTGTCAAAGAAATGTGGAGTCTAAACGGGTAAAAGGTGTTGTAACCAGAGATCAGCAGTGCTTAAAACTGTGCAAACCCACACACAACTGCTCCCACCTGCTGGAATGTGCCTTACCCAGTCTGTATCCAAAGGTGTTGGTCTGTCCGCAAACAAAGAACCGCCCTATTCACGTGTTGGTAGCAGTACCCTGCGCACAGCACATAGCTCATGTGAATTAAAAATAGACCATGGCATATCTACAGACAATAGACCACACACACACAACATGCAGTGCAGTCATCCAACAGTATAGCAATGTACTGGCAAATATGTCCGGACCACTGGTGTATGCATGCGTGGCCGTCCTGTGTGTCAGTGTGTGAGCATGCCCAGTAGAACTGTTACGCATGTTGTCAACTGACATTACCGTCATACCGTCATGTGTGTGAGCATGCCAAGTATAGACAACTGTATCACATGTGTCACATGTCCAGATAGTCAGTACTGTGTTGCCGACCCCTCTTTTCTACACAGACAGGTGTCATGCTGTGTCTGCAGGGTAGCTAATGGTCATGTGGCATTGACAGTTGCTACATGGCTGCATAGCGTGGGGGGACATCCAACCACATCCACAGTCCTACACAGTACCGTGGGTGACGCACATGACTCTCACATGTGTAGGTTGGACGGGGGCACAGCTGACAGTTGTACACATCTGCCGCTACTGTACTGGTATGCCAGGTACTCCATGTCAGTGTGTGGACCTACCTAAATTGCCGGTTGGAGGGATACCAGTGTATGTCAGATCCCAGCATGAAATACCAGCACAGTGGTGTTGGACATCCTAGCTTTCACAACCTACATCAAACCACCTGGTCTGTTGTAGTCTGTGTGTGTCTTTGGGGGTTGAGGTCATTCATTGGGCATATCCATAGGCCATTGTATATCATTTGTCTGTAGTGGTCCACACCTGTCCAGCTGCATAGAACGTTTGTGGGCTGTATGGAAACACATGATGTTCATCCCATAATCTGCAGTGGGTTAGGACACCCCATGTACTACTGGCTACCATTGTGAACCCCTTATGTGCTACAGATGTCATGGTGCCACTATGGACGTTTACTATCTGCTGCCCTAACAGTCGGCCACCAAAGTCTCTTGTATGCTCACATACATACCATAGCAATGGGTAAATACACGTTCTAATATAACTGCCAATTTTTAGGTCGATAGACGTACCCTGGGGGTGTTCTGGAACTGAGGATGGTGCTGGAGGGCTGCCTATGTCGGATGCACACAGTGCATCTCCTATACATGGCCGAGCACAGGTAGTGTCATGTTTGGCATCCATTGTACTGTGTGCGGGTCAGAAAGAGGACATCCATGGGTACCTACTGTGTCAGTGCATATGCCTTATTTTGCCTCTTTGCCAAGTGCAGGTCATACTGTGCATGGCCTTGCACCGACTGGGCCCTGCTCAGGTAGTTCCTTCGCCAAGTCACACTGTGCCTGTACAGGCCTTGGCAGTGGTGTTGAGCCATGTGACCCTGCCCCATGCTGTTCCAGCAGCAACCATTACTGCAGGATCAGAATGTGTAGCATAGGAAATGCCATAACAAATTGTGTGCATGTAGCTAGTGAATACTGCAGGGCTCCACCGGATGTGTCCGGATACCAGAACCGTAAACTGAGCATCCCAAACACATGCTCAATCACATGTCCTGCCTGTGCATCCGCCTCATTATGGTGTGAGTGTTCAGGTGTGTGTGCACTGCTGGGTGTCATCAGCCACGACACCAGTGGCTACCCAGCATCCCCCACTAGGACACTGTAGGAGATGTCCATATTGGCAAAGGTGTGGTACAGCTGTGTTAGAAGTCATATATCGGAATCATCATAGCTTCCAGGGCAGACAGCACACACATTCAATGTAATGCCCTGGCCATTGGATATGGCCTAGCTGTTGGAGGGTATGCCCTTGCAGTGACTGTAGGCCCTATCCCGCTCACCGGGTGGTGCTTTCATGTGTATGTGTGTGCAGGCTATAGCACCCAGTAGCCCAGAGTAGTCATCCATGTGGTTGAAGAGATGCATATTGCTGGTCTACTAAACATGTGTGTTGAGGACATGTACGTGCTCACTAGCATGTGTTGACATGTTGTGTGTGAACTGGTGCAATACTCTAGATGCAGATGCCTGTGAGATCCCCATGATATCCCCAGCTGTGCTGTGTGAGGTACCTGTGGCTAGTATACCCAGGTCAACACATACCGTGGTATCCACTGGGATGGGTTTCCCTCGGCCTGTTTGATGTGTCAGGTGTGGCAGGCACAGGTCAACAAGCTGCTGTAGGAGGTCTCTGTTCATCCCACAGTGCTCCACCATCCCCAGCTCATGTAGCCCCTGGTAAGTCACCCTGGTTCTATAAAGTCTTATGTCACCCCAGTAAGGGATGTTCGGCAGCATACACATCCTCACTGCCCTCAGCCTCCTGCACATGTTGGTCTATGTTGCCTGCTGCAGTCCTTCTCATTTGGTTGGATTGTGTCATGAAATGTCCCCACAGGTATACACCGGTGGTGTAGAGTGCGGAAGAAACCTGTGTGTATGATGCTTGCTCACATTACCATACTGTTCAGGTGCGGGCTGGACATGTCATCTGCTGGTTGTGCTGATCATCACCTGTTTGTGAAGCCTGTACACCCTGACAACCCCACCACTGCTGCTGTCCCTCCCAATGTCACCAGGCAAGTATAGACACACCCCTAGCTTAGGAGTGCTAAGGCAGGAACACTCCCGAGGCACAGTTCTGCAATGTACGTACAGTATGCCTGACCCCCCTCCCATGCTGTCAACTACTTTCAAGCCCTGCACCCGGCTACCTACACACATACACTGTAGGTATCTGCATCACACCCTGGGGATAAATGAGATACACTATTGTCAACCTCATCTGCATAGTATAGTCTTCTAATGAATAGTTATATGACCCATACCGAACCTCCAAATTAATAACCACTGCTTAGTGTCACTCAGATCCGTACACAACTGGTAACAGGTGCCTTACTATCACCATATTCGAGGTCCCATGGTCTTCCCAGCAACAAAATAACTGGTGTCTACATGACTACAACCTGGGACCCTGCACACAACAGAAGATGTGCATTACCACTGTGCCATGGCAGATATACATACATCCCAGGTTATCACGTACAGATCATCCGACACATACATTCAATAGTGCTGATGTCCCCAGACATAGATATTTATATCTATGTCTATCTCCCTATATCCACATATATCATATATATTGTTTGTATACATATATACATAGATATACATACACACATACTCATGTACACACATACGTAGATATTGCATTTATATCACAACAGCGGTCCACATGACAGCAAAGCATTAGACAGGCATGAAATGGAAATTACATGTGTCACCTGCATCATGTAGTGTTGCTACTATCAAGGCATGTGTGTTCTGTTGCATCACACGGGCCAGACTGTATTAAGGGTAAGTGTAGGGCTGCTGACATTTACTCACTAGACCTGTTGGCAAATGTATGTGTTGACAACCCAGTGTCTTGACAGAATATGCGGGCTGTGGACACTATATAAGTCAGCAACAAAACACACTGAACACATTCCGCAGCTAGCCAAACACAGATATCACATAGGGTATAACTGCCAAACACAAACACCTGCCATGCCGTGGAATCGAGCACCTACCTGTCTAGTCTACCACACTATAACATTACGCAGTAACAGAACGTGCTACCGAGTTTCAGCATCACCGCACTCCCAGAGGCATATTTCTAGGTGGATGACATCATCAGCAAAGGCAAAGACGCCGATAGGGAATGTAAGAAAAGGGAGCCATCTAAAAGCATTAATCTGGCCCCAGGCAGCTGGAAACACACACACTTTGGAGGGCCGGGAATCAAACATACACCTAACTACCTTATCACACTACAGCATTATGCAGTTACAGAACGCGCTCCCGAGATTACTGGAACACAACACTCCCAGAGGCATACATCTAGGTGGATGACATCATCAGCAAAGGCAAAGATGTTGATAGGGAATGTATGGAGAGTGAGCCATCTGAAAGCATTACTCTGTCCCCAGGCAGCTGGAAACACATACACACACACACACACACACACACACACACACACACACACACACACACACACACACACACACACATACACTTGGCAGGGCCGGGAGTCGAACATACACCTAACTACCTTATCACACTACAGCATTACGCAGTTACAGAATGCGCTTCCAAGATTACTGGAACACAGCCCTCCCAGAGGCATACTTCTAGGTGGATGACATCATCAGCAAAGGCAAAGACGCCGATAGGGAATGTATGGAGAGTGAGCAGTCTAAAAGTATTACTCTGTCCCCAGGCAGCTGGAAACACACACACACACACACACACACACACACACACACACACACACACACACACACACTTGGCAGGGCCGGGAGTCAAACATACACCTAACTACCTTATCACACTACAGCATTACACAGTTACAGAACGCGCTACCAAGATTACTGGAACACAGCCCTCCCAGGGGCATACTTCTAGGTGGATGACATCATCAGCAAAGGCAAAGATGCTGAAAGGGAATGTATGGAGAGGGAGCAGTCTAAAAGCATATTACTGTCCCAAGTTAGATGTAGACAAACACATGGCAGTGGTGTGAGTGGGACAACTGCCTATCTACGGAGCACTATTACAACACTACATGGATACATGACGGGCCACAGACAGTACACCCTTTAAGACAGTCCCAGTGTGTTCAATGTAGGAATCCATCCTGACGTGGGGTATGGACATCTGTTGCTTGGATGACCACTACCGCTGTACAGGATTTCAATGGTTATGCCCATACACAGAGGCACATAACCTACATAAGGTGTCACTGGGCAGGCTCACACACTTAGTAGCACACATCCGTTTGGAATGTACTGTGTGTCCATCTACACAATGGCATACTGGGCATGCTCACACACTTAGTAGTAGTGAAGGACTGTCTTGTATGCACACGGATTCTAAACACGGAAGGGCACAGATTGGAATGTACTGTGTGTCCATCTACACAACGGCATACTGGGTATGCTCACACACTTAGTAGTAGCGAAGGGCTGTCTTGTATGCACACAGATTCTAAACACAGAAGGGCACAGTGTGTCGATAGTGAACATTGTCAGCACGAACGCTGCACTACACACATCTGACACCAGTCGTCAGTGCTAGCTGTGTAGCGTTCATGATCACAGCTGACAATCCAGATCCAACAATGGGGAATATGGACATCTCTGCAGTGAGGAACACCTGGCATATGGCACAGTTGTGCACAATAGCACTACCATCATATACCTCAGATACAGACATGTGGGCCATAAGACCGTGACGGACCACTCCAGGTGTTACTGTCCCCATGTACATGAAGGCCACTCACATGTACTGACCAGTACACACTCAAGAGCCATCACAGATGTCTCAGGTGCAGATCACAGTAGTAAATGCTGCAGTCTACTATGTAGCCCTCGGACATCACCATGTCCTTGGACCAGCAACACACATCCATACATTACCACACCACCATGTTACTCATGACCAGTGGACTGTACATGGGTCTACAGCAACTGTGCAGACTACACATGTACTGACAGGGTTCCATCATGTGGTATGCGATGCAATGATACCACAGTTCATAACCAGGTCGGCTCTACACATAACAGGGGCCCTGGGTCTTACACAGCTGTAACAGATGACTGTCGCTGTACACCAGAAAACACTCATGTTTGGATATGACATACATGCAATCGCAGTGGATATGTACATGGCCCACACACACACACACACACACACACACACACACACACACACACACACACAATACATATGTACATAGAAAAGCTTTTGCTGTCCTCTGTGCAGACAAGTGGCTACAGCAATCACACGCATGCACATGGAAGGTAGGTCCATGTCTGTTGAATGCTAACAGTACATAAGGTAGCAATGTTGACTGAGGTAACATTCCCTCTGTAACAGTTACCCATGACAACCAACATATCATACAACAGTCCACGTGTCATGTATGTCATCACACATGTCCACCAATTGCAATGCATACAAACATGGCTACATGACAGGAATGTAGGGCCAACACACATGTACATGTAGTGGTGTGCATGCAGCTACCATGCATGTGCAGTAACTGATGTATGTCGTTCATCTGTGTCTAACTACAACATGCAGTTGCAATGCAGCCCTATCATTGACACCTGTATATGGTGAAATACTGACAGTACGGTAGGATGTACATCAGTTATGGATGGATGTGTGTGCATAAAGTGGGTGGTCCACCTTTGCAGATGGATGTTTGCTGAGGACAGCTTACAGGTGTGTCACAAGCCATCCTACCATTACATGTGCAAACAGTACGCTATATTACTGTTACCTGAAGGTGAGGACATACAACCTACACAGCGGTCAGGATGTTACTGACTGTACATCACTTGACACCTGTAACACTTACGTCCTCCCATGTGCATATAGCAGCACAGTTGCCAAAGGTAGCGTTGGTACACATAATGCGGCCAATACAGCTGCATGTCTGTCAGACGTATCATCATATAGCAGGTGCATGAGTCACAGTACTGCCATGTGTGTTTGCTTGTGTAACCATGTATGCCACATATGGTGGGGAATACATCCCAGTTGTTACACACCCCTGTACACTGTTGTAGAGATCTGTACATACTGCAGTGTAGAAAGCAAGACGTAGGCAGGGGTGGTGTGTGTATCACACACATGTCAGCTATCTGTATGTGAATGACATTTGTGGACTCCACAGTCTGTGTGTGTGTGTGTGTGTGTGTGTGTGTGTGTGTGTGTGTGTGTGTGTGTGTGTGTGTGTGTATGTATGTATGTATGGCTGTCTGGTGCATGGAGTGAGGGTGTATGCTACCATACAAAACAGACAGGATCCCTAAACCTTCATGGTGATGCAGTCTACTACCCTGTTGATGCCATCAATCTCAGCCTTACTGGCTACCTGTACATGTTCATTCTCTGTGTCGCGTCATGTGGGTGCACAGTACTGTGAAGGTGATTACCACATAGGCAGGGGTCCTCACCTCAACACTATCAAGTGTGCATCATAGTGTTGTTGACCCCGTGAGTGTGGTCATGTTACTGTGTGTTTCTGTGTATGTCGGTGCATGTTCTTATCCTGTAATGTGACAGTGTATTACTGCTACACAGTGAGGCCTCATGCTATCAATTGGCCTCTAATGTTGACAACAGCCAGACCGCTGTGTAAACCCCGCCGCACCATGTCACCATACCTGTGATGTGACCCGGTATGGATGTCACATCTCTAGCCACTGTAGCCTATTGAACAGCTCACATGCATTCTGGATCAGTAGATGTGTGGACATCTGTGGAATGGTAGCCTTTCTTACAGTGAAGTTGAGGCTACGTATAGCATGCTGGTATTGCCATACATGCCTGTGAGTACTCCACATTTACACATGGGAAACTGCAAACGCTGCTACTTATTGGCACATGCAAGTAGACCTTAAGGAGGGAAGCAGGGCATCATTACCAACATGCTGTTACTGTTGTTACCAAGACACAGACTGTGAACATACAACAATTCACTCTAGCTGCAAACACTGTAGCGTAATGGCACATGCAATTAGACCTTAAGGAGGGAAGCAGGGCATTATTATCAACATGCTGTTACTGCTGTTACCAAGACACATACTGTGAACATATAACAATGCATTCTAAACCTGTACTACATGGTATGTCTGGTGCGTGTCAACAGTACACAACAAATGTAATATACACTACTCACTATTCTGTTCACCCTGTGCATCAGACCATATGAGCATGTCCCTGCACCGATGGTGTGGATGACAGGGATGCAGCACAGGCATCATCATATGCACAGGGTGATAATGTTTGCCAGGGGCATAGGCTGCACCAGTGGATGACATCATGTGTGTGGGTTAGGGCCAGTGATCTGACTGGACATGTGTGGTCATTATGCATGTGGGTGTTGCGGTGCCCTACAGATGTTTCTGCTGTGTGCGTGTGTGTGTGCACACAGTTCTGCCATGTGTCCAGCCTACACAGGGGTATTATTAACAGCTCCAGATTGTACAGACCAGGATGTACAGCTCACTGTGTCCAGCCATGGCCACGTGACCTGTGCCTGCCAGGGGTTGCACAGGCACTACCAGGCAGAGGTACAGATTGGCTACTGTCCGATGACACATGTCCACTGGAACCGTGTTCCCACTGGGAACATCCAGGGCCATGTCCACATGGCCTGCTGTGTCCTGGTGTGGACAGTGCAGCACCAGCTGCACTGCTACTGCTACTGGCAGTGTGGGAGCGGGCATGTGAGGTGGCCCATTCACGTTGACCTGCACCAGGTGGTGTAGCTGGCCTACGTCCACATGGCCTATGCCTCACTCCTACCAGATATTCCAGCACAGACAGCTCACACTCGTGGATTGCCATGCCACAGTCAAGGATTCCAACCATGTCTCCCAATCATCTGTCCAGAACATCAGCGAGCTGCTGTTGAGCATTTGCCAATGCCTGGATGTTGTTTAAAGAACGGATAGCAGCCCTCTGATGCCTCTGCCCTTCTGTGTTCTGCCATTCAGCATGTGCCTGTGTCGCCATTATACTCTGGAACATGCGTCTGGTGACACCAGCTGCTGCGCTCTGTCCTGCAGGTGCATGTCTGCCAGAGGTCCTCCTACGAGCAGCACTGGCCACATGCCTGTGTGGCACATCTGCAGTCATTACACTGACACCATGGTGTGGAGACACACCTTCTGTAGCCACCACACATTCCTGTTCCGAGCTAACACACACTGACTGTCCTTCCTCTATGGCCACTGGTGATGGGGTATGTGTTGGCATGAGTACTGTATGCAGGGAAGAGGGGGGCATAGCTGGGATGGCAACCATTGTCACAGATTCAGCCCCTGGTAACCCTGTCTGTACCTCATGCATATGTTCATCACTGCTAGTATCTGTGGGGACACTAACATCAGATGGACCGCAGGAGGGTAACACACCTGCATCACCTGTGAGTGCAAAGAAAGACTCTACATTACACAGAGACACACACACACACACACAGACACACACACAGACACACACACTCACCATGCATGTGATTTGACAGACGGCATGCAGCATGCATGTGATACAACAGACGGCATGCAGCTCAGACATTAATAGTGGTAGTTAGCATACCTCCCTGGGTTGCACACAACAGCAAGCAGTTGTCATATCAGAAGCCATGCAGTTCACACAATCATGGTAGTAAGCATGCATCTCTGTGATACACCATGTGGACCAGCATAGGTTAACAGTACACATGGCTGATGTGACCTTGACATTGACATGTAGTATGACATGTAATCTGCGGACATGTGCATTGACATGCATACATGACTGACACAATAGTGTCCTGACACATGTACAGCGGTGTAATGGGTATCACATTGCAGTGTTGTCTGTATGCCCTAAAGATAGAAAGCACTTTTAGCAGATGTGCATGAGTATTGATGGGTAGTATGAGGCATCTACATTGCTATACAGCATGAAGAACAGACACTCTGCCATTGCATGGCATCATGAGGTGTCTATATTGCTATATAGTGTGTAATACACACACAGTGCATAGCCATGACTGCGTGCAAACACATGATATAACTATTGTGAATTGTGACCCATGTCGCTGTAAACACTAAACCATGCTGTGTCATGTGACAGGTCACTGGAAGACTTATGGATGACACCCCTGCACAACTACTAACATGTCTTAGCTGCCTGGCATCCATGTCCACACATGGCAGACTTGTCACTACACCATGTCCCACATGACAGTTATGTACCACACACACAAGGTGCACAGCTGACAGTGATGTCCAACAGCAGCAAGGGAACTGTATGGTATCTGTGGCCTGATGTGGTGTCTATGTCTGTGGAAGCTGTACAGGTGACTACTGTCATGCTATGACACATTCATGATGTTGAACACATCTTATATGGTCAAATTAAGTGACACCTCCACTAGATGTGCACAGGATTTTAGGATGTCCAGTGTTCCACATCTACTATATAACCATTCAACAAAGGCTATAGTTGGACCATGTGTGGACAATGTGCAACAGGGTGTATACACATCACATCTACTATGTGGCTACATGTCTCTGGCCATCCTCCATGGCCATGTGTGAACATGTGTTGGCCAAATGTTTGTGATGGCCATCTCACATGTCTGTGTTGTCCCATATGACATACACCCATAGATGTCAGATACGTCACTGTCCACAGGGTTATACAGACAAAGGGTTGTATGTTTGGTATGTGGGGTATGTATTATGGGATAGGGAGACAATATTGCAGCCGGAACACTACATGTCTGGGACTTGTCAAATGGCACATCACAATGTGTGCACCCATTGCAGGGGCATATTACACAATGGTGAATCATGTGGGCTGCCCACATCCCAGCTCACTGTGCGGTACTGTTTACGTACCACACATGTGTTGTCCCAATGTATAGTACATATGCCTACACTGAACAACACCTCCACCATTGAATGCACAGCTGTCCACACATCTAGCAATGGCAGATACTGTGGTTTCATGTCGGTGTTTCATTTAGTCTGAATATATTGCACATGGGTAGCCAGTGTGCTTGATGACAGATGTGACCTGTATATCGTGACTGGACCATACATTATGTGTACATATGTTAACTAGCCACATGGCGACTAGATATATGCATTAACATGCCTTATACTGATGACTGTCTCACCTGCAATGGACTGATGTCTGTGCAGCATGCCAGGGGTATCTGTATAGGGGTGACACAGTGGTTTGAGCATTATCCATGACTGTATGACAGCTACAGGGTGCACTGTGCATGTTAACACATTCATCTGTACAATAGCGTATAGTATGCACATGTGTGCATACATAGGGTACCAAACTATAGTATGCGGCATGTGTGTAAACATAACTTGCATATGATGTTACATTGCATATTGTACAGTGACACATACAACTAAATGGGATATGATAGTCATATGCGCATTAGTGACTTAACGGGCAACTCTAGGCTCAGTGGTTGGGAGACACCCACCTCCACGATGGCAGCTACTGTTTGTGAATGCTGTTCTGAGGGTGTCCCCAGGCTGGCCAGTAGCTCCTCGATGTGTGCGAGTGGGGGCTGGGTTGGTGGCCCACCACCTGTTCCACCTTGTTCCCTGGCAATTGCATTGGCATGCTCTTTTGCATGTCATATCAGGTCCGTGCAGTGTCTGCGCACCTGCTGGTAGGTGTGGTTATGGCCACCCACATCATTAACCCTCCTGCGTAGTTCTTGCCACAGGTTGTCATGCTGTTGGGCATGCTGTGGCACATGGCTGAACAACACCTCATAGTTATCATGGAGGTATGGGATGAGGGCATCATCCTCCTGGTCGTTATACGCTGGCAGGCATGAATGAGGCATTATCTGGAAGACATAATGATGGGGACAGGTCACAGTATCACAGAGATGTATGGAGATACAGCTGCACATACATTTGTATTAAATCTAGTACATATGAACAGTTATCTTTGCAAATTGTCATGACACTGACACGACTGACATGTTTGCGTCACACATATGTAACACCCATTGTGTATTGGATATCATCACCACATATGTGTGTCACCTCATTACATTGCTCAAACTCGATGTGAATGTTGTCTTGATGTGGGCATGTCTGTTTGCCTGTACTGGTGTTCTTACCTATCAGCACATGCCTGGATGTGTCCACAGTAATGCTGTTGACATTGATGCTGTGTATATGTCACATATCAACACATACACTGCCTTAACGGACATGAGCAGTGACAATGCACACATGCGCACGGAAACCATTACATGCATGTGTTTTGCCATATACATCTACACGGCACTGTACAGCAGTTCCACATCCTGCCACGTATTGCCTGTGTTGCATATGTGATACACATGGGACAATGGTTAGCCGGATGTTATTCACAGGGATGGTTATCAACCATGGCATGTACAG
This sequence comes from Protopterus annectens, assembly GCF_019279795.1. NCBI lineage: Eukaryota > Metazoa > Chordata > Ceratodontiformes > Protopteridae > Protopterus > Protopterus annectens. The sequence goes on from NC_056728.1 coordinate 1,205,912,691, forward strand.
GCAAAGTTTTCTAGCTATATCCGACAGCCATTTTGCCACCGCCAGGTGCATCAGTGCCACATTACTGATCCAGACAGTTAATGATACATCTACCATGTGGTCATCGCACCATGTTTGACAGAGATGACATGTGCAGCTTTGATGGACAGGGTTGCATGGTATGGCAGGAGTATGTAACATGTATGGCACACGGATCTGTCCAGCATGTGGTGATCATTGTAGTAGGACAGTGGCTGTCCATGACGTATGTCTTTCAGATCAGGATATGTACATGTAGCATGTCCAACATCACAGTGTAGCACATGTCTTTATGCAAGGTAGCCAGCATGCTGCATAGTGGAGGTGAGGATTGTGAAGGCTGGTATCGCCCATCCACGCATGGCCAATACCCCTGAATAATGATATGTGATCCGATATTGGTCACCCAAGTGCTGAGTATGCCTGTCCAATGATCTCCATGCTCATGGATGGCACCCTGTCATGACATGGGTGCCTCGTGTGACTACCTAATAGGCCTGGAGATGTCACCAGCTCAGGGAGGTGCAAATGCACAGCACCATCCCTTACACACAGTGTCCATAATGTTGACCGCTGCCTAGGTGGTAGTTAATGGGTACAGGGTTATTCACCTAGCGGTGACAATGCTGCTATCAGCTGTCAGATTGTGCACATATGTCACGCACCTCACCCACAAAGCCCATTCGGTATGTTTTCCACAACACTGAGACAGCTATTGCTCCTAGGTCATGGCCATTCACATCCTTACATACGCAGATGTCTCCCATTTGTCTGTGTGGTATGGGCTACAATAAGGGGGGAGTACAAAACATTACCCCTGTTTTACTGTAGCTGCCACTGGTGTGATATGCACATGTCACTCACACAACTTTTGTAGTGTTGCTTCTGTCAACAGGCCACTGGTAGACCACTCCTGTGACATACGAAGGTACATCTAGTATACTCAGTGTAGCTGGAACACAGTATGGGTGATGTCCTATGACCTGTCACAGGTATGCTATGCAGTATGAAATCATCCGTACTGTCATCTACATCTCTACTGCTAACATCTACATTGATGAAGGTTCATAGAGCTGCAGACCATACTCAGCAGGGTAATAGTGCAATGCCTCCAATTATGATTGTCATCTCCGCTTGTGTGTTGCAGTGGGTTTATATTATCCAACACCCTATCTGTATTGCATATTCATGCTCAGCACTTGTTCAGAACATGTAAGCACTTCATGAGGTACTTATTACTATAGCACACATTCCAACTCATGTCTTACAGGTATACTGTCTGTCCTTACATTTCCAGCTTGCTTACAGTACAACAGCTGTTGTACACACATAACTCACATATCTTGTGAGACATGGTTGAATATACAGGCATGTCCAAGTGTCACTTACCAGTATTATTGCTTGTCTATATGATGAATATGGCAAACATGAGGCAATAGAGCAATTGTCTCATGTACACAGTCAATGCTCACCTCCCAACATACGACACTACAGCTTGTGAGAGATGCACATATGTAGCCATGCTGGGGTAATGCTCTCACCAACCCAGACTGAACCTGACATTCATGTGGAATGTTTAATATTTGCAACACACCCCACTTATCACACAGTCTCACTAGATCTCCACCACCACAGGCCACACATAGTATGACTACAACATTTGCAGAACCTCTCCATACTCTCTGTGTAGGCAACAGAGGCAGCCCCCATCACCAAACACAACACCAATTACTTATAGCCCACAGACTCATGTGTGCACATCAACTACAGCCAATAGGGTGTCATAACCTACACAACACACCAGTCATAGGTGACTCTGTAGGCGGTCACACTGATGTCCCACTCAGCAGGCTACACAAGGCGATAGTCACTTGCATCTGGCTGTTGGGTTACAGGATCCGCAACATAACCTATGCACCCATGCCACACCTCGCCAGGTACAATTTGACTGTCATTCTCCATGTTAGTGTGACTGCCCTGAGATGTAACTTCCTGGACTACATGTACAGGGACATTCAATAGCTCTCCGGTCTTGTAGCCCAGAAGGTATTGCCCAAGCCTTGAGAAGCATTCTGCATTCATCCAGACTGATACCACTGTACAACGACTGAATGTTTCACTTCAACAGTTGCCTATGCATCTGCTGTCATTCCACAGGCATCCAGTATCTGTCTGCTTTGAATGACATGGTCAACAAAACACGATGCTTTGGCACAGATAACCTGCACCTGTCAGCCTTGGGAGTACAGATAACATGTAAGGCTCTTGCTGTTCCTATACTGCCTGTCTTGGACAGTTTGCAATAACATTCACCACCAGAACAGGAACAGGCAAGCAAAACCTGGGGTACTGTTACTCAATGCTTGACATCTTCATCTCTAATGCATTCAGGTGAGGCACTCCTTATAATGGACCACTTCGATATCTCTGCAGTGACTAGGACCTTCCTCTAGTCTCCGGAGAGCACACCTGCACTGACAGGTTACACACAGACCACACCTTTCATTCATGTAACCAGGACCGGAACACCCATGGTGGAGGTGTGTCCATATTTCACAAGGATGTACACACCTCCAGGCTGGTTCCTTAGCACAATGCATCAGAGGTGATCCACATGCAACTAACTGTGGCCAGAACTGCTATACACATTGTAACTTGCTACAGATTCAACAACATACCCCACGGTTACCGGCCCTCATTTCTTGGTGTACTGGACAGTAGGGTTCAGACAGGTACTACTGATGTGAGACTGACACTACCCCACACTTAACTGGGATGCCTACTCATGTACCGACACATTAGGCCAACACTTTCTGGGATTCATAACCTCCACTCGGCTGGATCAACCCATACACACCACCACCAAGACCAACAATATCCTAGACATGGACATTACCAACATGTGACTGGTGTTCCACACCTGTGGTTATCCCCTCGTTGGTAGTTTCCGAACATATGCTAATCACCATTGTTATCCACATCCCAGCACCACACCCTTCACGGAATACACAGTAGAAGATTTCTTCAACGCCTACATCAGACGTCTTATGACAGCAGTAGTAAACATCATGACAACCGTGCAGATGGACAATGCACTTACAAACGCTGAAACATACACCAGTGCACTTCATTAGCACTTACACGACTGCATGGATCATGCTATCCCAAACAGAGCCATGATGGTACCCACCAGATAATGGACGCCACTCTGAAGGTCCGGTTCCATGCACATAATGTACAACAGAAGGTGGCGGCTGTTGCAAAGTGGAGTACAATCCCATGGGTGGGGTAGCTCACTGGTCAGCCTCAGTAGGAATCCGGGATCCCTTATCACATCCTCCAAAGCTAGCTATGTAAATATTACTGCAACACATTCCAAGGACTACCACAAAGCATTATGGAGGTATGTCAGCACTCAATGGCAATATCCACATCGGCTCTGACATATGACAGTTAGGCAGGAACATTACAGACCGACTGCTATTGGCAACATCCTGGCAGATAGGTTCAATGCTAAATTTACACCCTCTCACTCCCTACAGGTCCAAAATCCATACAGGAACAATGCAGAGTCCCTGCGGTCACAACTACACAGTTCCAACCTGCACTCTCTAAGGTCTGGAACACAGACTCCATGTGACCGTCCAACATCCCAGGCTGTGATTTACACAAACCTCTGAATGACATGGCTCCCCACTTGGCCACCAGATTCAGTAATAGCCTTGTATCAGACATTGTGGCCCCTGAATGGTGCACAGCAACAGTCATCACACTCCACACAGGTGGCACCACAGTGAACCACATGGACTATTGCCCTATATGCCTAACTGGACTGTTCTGCAAGTCTATGGGGCACATCATCACGGAAGTCATTCACAGAGACATTGGTGGCCTCCAGACCTTTGATGCCACCCGGGTTGGATTTGTTAGGGCCAGACCATGGCTCCTACACCTGGTGGATGCCTTTGATACAGTTACCAGGGTAGTTGATGAGGGTAAGGGGGTCCACACAGCCTACATTGTCCTCTCATTGGCTTTCAGCACCGTTCTCCATTCTGGTATTGACAACATACACATCCACCTGTACATCAACACCAACATCTCAGGATGTTATGCAAAGTGGCTCACGGACAGGACCCATACAATAAGGGTAGCATACCATGGTACCTACAGTAATTCAGTTACACTGGGCGTATCACAGTCCTCAGTCATAGGGCCCCTTATGTTCTGTATATGCTTCCCTGAGGTACAGGCTAGCACAGAGGGACTTTTCCTGAATAGGTTTCCAGATGACTGCAAACAAGGAGCCATGATTGATCCACTAGCTGATACAGACACCCTCCATATGGGTGTCACTGTGACAGATACCTGATGTCAATAACATGGCCTCAAGCTGCATAACACAAGGTGCATAGACATCCCATTTGGATTACACCAATCACCCACTGACCGTCACATAGGTGGTAGTCCCCCACATACATGTGACCTTATACGGGATCTTAGTACACACGTACATAGCACCCACCCTTTTGATAACCATATTGCCAATGTGGCGTGGATATCCTTCTACGTGGCTACCCTTATCTGTAATGGGTTTGTAGCTGGAACAAAGGCACCCATTGTACCTCTATACTGCTGACGTATGACACACATTCAGGGGTACAACACCCCTTTTGGGGTGAACCTTACGGAACAGCAATGCCTTTACATACCACAACATTAACACACCATGAGGATTATTGACCTCCGAAGGATGACGTATGCGGCACAACTACGGACACCATGACTGTACACATTTGCATACTGCTTACTCAGGGGTGACCTCTGCTGAACATACAGGGCCCATGTCCACAACAATATTTATGGATATACTCCACATAAGCAACATAAGCAAAGGCTACTGAGAGCAACATGCTCATGGATATATGCACAAATGCAATGATGAGTGGGACGTGCTTGAGGGATAAATTCCTGAACTAGACACTCACCATACTTTGGAACATGATTCCTATGTACATCAAGCAGGGACACTCACTAGCACTCTTCATGAGATACCTCGATGGGTGGATGGGGGACACACATGTATGCCAGGGATCACTGCAATGGCTGCACTGTACACAGGTGCAGGTAACACATGGCTCTGCTGTTCACAGACAGGACACTACCCTAGGGAGGTGCCGCTGGTGAAAACACTGTTGTTGGGCTTACACATGGACTTGGCAAGACAGCATAGTACCTCACTATGAGCCTGTGAAGCTATTACATGTCCTTTGTGCATGGATAATTGAGTAGCTCTTCCATTTCAGTTAGCTATCATGCTGTTACAGTGTCCTGGGACTACAAGCCATATGTATCCTGTTATTGTGTATTCTACACACCAATAAACAATACCCTTTGTTTGCATGATATAACAGTAATGCTGTGTAAAATATCTGACATATCTACCTACAATACTGTACATTACACATATTTTAAACATTATCCCATAATACAAAGCATACTTGCACAGCAGGACCACCCTAGGCATGTTATTCTCATTATATGCCCTTACACATGCCTACTGTGACAGTATATCAACATATACTATCCCCTGCTATGGCACGTACATCTTGGACAAACCCTACCACTGACAACGGGTGGTGTGGAATGGTTGTGTTTAAAGCCCTCATGTAGCATCCCTTGTGGTGTATGAGATGTTTATCTTGTGGCCCACAGCAGGACACACAATTTCTACAAGCATTACTGTGCTCAACAAGACATCACTACATAATACCTTTTCCCACTTTATGCATGGCATACACTTTAATTACTACAAAACAGGCTCTACATACACTGCCATACTGAGTGTTCTACATACCTTGTTTCCGAGTCTTTGTAAAATATCTCTCTTACACCTTTACTGTTTAAACGGTTCTATGGTATGAGCTTACGGTTTGAATGTATGGCAAGGCATCTTTATATACGTCGATACCTGTAACATGTGGTATCCTGCCGCCAATTGGTGTTCCTGAGTAAATTATTACATGCACATCAGCTGTGCCGCTACTCCATTCACAAATTACATGGCAACAGTGAGGTATAATTGCATTCTCCACTTGGGCATTGCCCATTTGCCCTACCTTTGGGGAGACAACCTGTATGTGTTTTGTTGTGAGGAATTGCAACTGCTATTTGGAGAGACACGGATATTTTGAATTCATGTCCCCCATGGATTGTGTGTGACGGCTAGAGTATGTGGTTCTACATGTAAGTGTACCTGTCATCTCAACCGTCTGATAAGGGACTACTGCAAACAAAACCTGTAACATCGCCGTCTGTTCCATTATACAACAGCTACGATTTCACATGGCGCCATTACAAATGTGTCTCTCACAAGGTATGTTAACGGTTCTGCCGATGTAATTGAGTGAGTGGATGTTTGTGATGTTATTACAGTCTGTATTGCAATTGTTTCGGATGTGGGGAAGATGTAGGTGGATGTACATAGCATATGCAGGTGTGTGGGGACTGCATTCCTACATATTCCATATATGTGTGTGGGCTCCTTCCCTAACTGAAGACCTATCATTTAGTAGACTGAGAAACTATGGTTGTTACGGGCTTATACATTGAGCCATTGTTAACTGGTTTCTATATAGCATGCAGGTGAGGTTGATACTTCAATACCTCTGGAAATACATCGATATGTAAGGGAATGTTACTAAATGACAGCTGTCTCGTGTATTTCTGTCACAGATATTTGCACTTATTGCAGTTGTGTTGGTGACTGCACCTCTTTGGCATGGGTTGCTACCTTTTCAAATGGCCATAGTGGGACATTTGCAAGGCACACATCAGTGTTTCCAAGCCGACACATATCCATGGTCAGTACACAGGATAGAACATACTTTTATCCTGAATACATACTTATTCTTGAAGCACTTTAGCTACTTATCATGTTTCATGTAACATTTACGTATTTTAGATACAGGCATAACTATTTAATGCAACTATTACATAATATATGGGACATAATTATGTCCTACAATCTCGGACATTTGCCCTTTTTAATATTTTTTTGTCAGGACACAACTGCCCAGGGAGGGGCTGTCCCTCTTAAAGTGGGACAAGTGGTAAACGTATGCCTACGGCCAGCTATGACAACACCTACTGTACTGATCTACCTCCGAGTTAGCACTAACAGACACATGATGCAAACACACACACACACATTACAGTCCCACAGAAACGTACACAGCACCCTCAACACACACAAAGACAGACTACAGAAATCACATACACAGTTGAACACAGTACCTACCTGGACCGCAGCACCGGCAGCGATAACTAAATGTTCCTTAACATCATGATAATATTACTCTGAGTTCTAGTGTTCCAGTACTGTGGTCTTTCAGTCTTTAAGCCTCGTGATTACGTGTGTCGGTATGTGACACATTCAATAGTTGGCAGTATCCTATTTATTTGTACCTCCATGGTTGGGTACATGTCATTGACCTATCTATATATTTGCAGATATAGGTGAATACGTATATATCAGCTTATATCTCTCTATCACCCTTTATATAGATATATATATATATATATATATATATATATATATATATATATATACAGAGAGAGAGAGTGAGAGAGAGAACACACCTTTCGTTGTGTACATGTCGGTGTATACTGTTTCCTGGACTCCGCACGTTTGTGTTTTAACCTGTCACAATACACAGCTGCCGATGGTACATCTCGGGTAGCTTAGTGTTAGGTGATTGTGTACATGATTGCATGCTCTACTCCTGGCAGTGGTCGTTCTACCCTTCAGAGCAGGCACTATTAGTACAGGGGTGAATAATGCTAGTTTCACCTGTTCTGGACATCGTTGACCGTGATCTGCGCGATATTCAGAAAAGCTTAGCCATGTTTCGCGCATATCCGTATATTCATGTTTAAACGACGCTTATCAGCACTTGCCAATGCATAATCCCACTGACATGTGCTAAAGCTGATCTGATGACCTGCATCCAACATCCATTATTCGTGCCTTTGAATTACGTAACGTCCCTTGCAGGACGTGGGACCAGGAACATGCACAACAGTCAGTGCATTTACCACTTGGGCATCTGGGATTTGTACACGTGTTATGGTGTTTTGTATGTGGACTGTACTATGGATGTTGCTCCATACTGCAATCAAATGTGTAACTCAGTTAGTTTACATATGGATGAGACCTATTAATGGTATGTCCAAGTGATGTTTAATGGATGTGCTCCAGCATTAGTAATGTATGTCACAGTGAGCCACACACTATAATGTGATACACCTTCACACAACCATAGGTGGAGCATGCTGGGGTGACAGATACCTGTCATGGATACTCCCCATGCTTTGCCACTACATCCCTGATTACATTATATGGAGACCCTCATTAACACACCAGGTAAGCCATGCAGAGTGTGTGGGGAACAGTGATTACACACATGGATCCCGCAATTGCCTCTGCTCCACTGAGGGACAGTTGGTTAATCGATGTGGTGGTGACAGCAGATACTGTTTGCCTCGGTTGATGAATGGCCTCTGACAATCGGGCGTGTACCTACCGATGTACCTAGGAACCTATACATACAGTATCAACATATGCTGTTAGGTGCGTGTACTGTTCAGGTGTTGACATCACTTGTTCCAATAGCTGTTGTGTGTGCAATGGTTGAGGGCTGCCTATGTAGGATTCACACAATAGGCCACCTATACATTACACTTTACAGGTGGTCGCGTGTGTGTGCCATCCAGTTTACTGTGTGTGGAGGTGGAGATGTGTGTCAGTCAGTAGGGGCCTACACTGTCAGTGTATGTGCTATACGTTCCCTCTTTGCCAAGGCGTGGACATATTGGGCACGCCTCCGTCTGCCTACTGGGGCTGGCACAGGGTGTTCATGGTCTGAATCCCTCTGTGCCTGTGATGGCCTTGGCAATTGCGGTAGGCTGTGAGGGCCTTCACCATTATGTCCCTGATGCAGCTGTTTCCGCAGGATCATATTATGTAGCATGGCACATACTATGAAGATGTGGGCACACATGCCTGGAGAGTACTGCAAGGCTCCACCAGATATGTCCAAGCAACTGAACAGTGATTTCAGCATCCCAAACACATGCTCTATGATGATTCTGGTTTGTGCATGTGCCTCATTATGGCATTCTTGCATGGGTGTGTGTGCATTTCTGATGGGTGTCATCATCCACAGCTCCAGTGCATAGCCAGCATCCCCCACAAGGTGGCCATGTGGGATGTCCCCCCTGACAAATACCTGATACAGCTGTGAGGCATGCCAGATGTGGGAGTCATGGTAGCTTCCAAGGCTGCCAGCACACACATCCACAATAATGCCCTGGGCATTGCACATGACCTGGCAGTTGATGGAGTGGTATCCCTTGCAGTTTATGTAGTGCCTACCATGCTCACCAGGTGGTGACTTGATATGTATGTGCATGCAGTCTATCACACCCAGTACCTCCGGGTAGTGTGCCACCTGGTGGAAGAGATGCATATTGCTGGCCAACTCCTCCTGAGTTCGGGGGAAGTAGATATGCTCATTGGCATGTGGTAACATAGCATCCAGGAACTGGTGAGTACCCTGGATGCTGATGCCTGTGAGAGCCCCATTATATCTCCAGTTGGCCTTTGAAAGGTACCTGTGGCTAGTATTCACAAGCTTACACATACCTTCATGTCCACTGGGATGGGTTTCCCTCTGTTGTTTCTGGATCTCAGGCATGGCCAGCACAGCTCAATTATTTGCTGTAAGATATCCCTGTCCACCCTGTAATGCTCTACTATCTCCAGATCATGTAGCCCCTGGTAGGTTACCCTTGGTCTGAACACTTTTCTCCTCCTCTGGAGCCTGCGGTGGTTGTCAGCATTATCCTCCACAGCACCTGTAGTCTCTAACACATGGTGATGAATCACAGCTATGGCAGCTCCCAACATGTACATTGTAAAAGTTCTCTGTCTGTTTATACCGATGGTGCAGTGTTTGGGAATACACCGGTGTGTGTGAGTTGCCTTCACACTTTATACTATTGTGCTGTGAACACTGATGATTGTCAAAGGGTGTGTATGTACCATCAGAGCTACAGGGTATCTTATGTGTTTTATCACAGGTACTGCTATTGTGGTGCCTTTGGTGTTGAATTACATTTGACTGCCGTGGATTACCTCTTGCCTCTCCCTTAACATTTCTTAACGTTTCCCCCCCCATTTTCTGGCATGCATCCAGCAGCCTGCTTTCATTTGTACTTTCCAAAACATGGCTTATTTTACGACATGTGTTCTATGGCCGATCTACTGCAGGTTTGATTTGCTCTGCTATGACAGTTCTCTTTTCTTTGCAATCTGACACCTCCCCTATCCTGTTCTGCAGGTTGCTGCGAGCAGACTTGTTAGCTGCCGTCAATTGCCCACTGTGAGTTAATAGGTGTTAATTGCTCAGTTGTACTCCAATTACCCTACTGCGGCATTTCCTTATTTTCTTCCCCTAACCCTCCTGTTTGAGCTATGGTGCGCGGCGCATGCGTCCACTTACCAGGTTTTGGGCACGTTTTCATCCGCGTACACATGCGCTTTCGGGCACCATATGTGCTCTCAGCTAAATAATGCTATACATACATCCCCAACCCTATCCTGTGGCTTTGCTTAGCAATGGGCAGGCTGGATTTGCATTGCCTCAATGTGCTTATAGCTACAGTGGCACACCCCACTGCTGATGTCATGTATACCTCCAAACCACTCCTCTGTGTTGTAGTGCTGCGCCGTATGGTGCATCCTTCGTCCAGTGGGACATTTGCGATTCACTATTACTTGCCTCATTTGCATTGCATTGACTACTAATTCATAGTTACCACGCCGAACACTGTCACAGACCCTTAGCAACCCTTGCAGCTTGGTTGTGGTGTACCATGCATACCATTGAGTATTATGGTGACATCATGATTTGTATTACATTGCAATTTTATGATATTTGTGTACATTTTCCTTGTGTTCCTGTTTGCGCACACATGGCCTGCGGTTGTACTTTGCGTTACTGTGGACATGACATTAAATGTTGTTTTTTAGGTGTTGTGCATCGTTTCTTATGCCATTTTCTGTATATTTAGCCATTGGCATATATTAACTTAGTAATACATGAGTCTGGTCCGCTTTCTTAGCTCCGATGTTCTGTTTGGCAAAATGTAAACCGTTTTTTTTTGGTTTACATTTCTGTGGGCTTATGCTACACCTGCACCACTTCATGAATCACTATGTACCTTCATTTGCATGGTGCAGTACTGCGTATGGGGTGATTAGCATTCCTGTGCCGAGGGCTGTGCAGATATGGCGTATGCTGGTAGTGCACGTTGGAATTGGATTGTACCTGAATCGCTCAGCGGCCATATTTGGTGTTATACCGCCTACGCTATGCCTGCGCCTGGTGCAAGCTTCATGAATCCCGGGGTGTGTCTGTGCATCTATATAGAAGTATAAAAATGCTGATGTGCACTTTAACGTGTTGCGTTTTTATGATGGTTCTGGCAGAAAAGGTGCATCATTGAAGTCTTACTTCTGTTAATTAAACAGAATTGAAAGTGAAAGGATTGCATTATGTGGATGACTCACAATTAAACAAAACTCAAAAGAAATAACACAATGTTAAAAACATACACTGAACAGCAATGCACAGAAGTTTAGTTACACTTGCTTTGTGGCAGTAGAACTGGTATTCTCATTTTAAGAAAAAATAGTGTCCTTTGATGCAGATGAAAATGTCTGTCTTTGCAACCAGTAGCTGTGATCTGCCTTATTAAGTAACTATGTACATCTATGACAACTTTAGTAAACAGACAGCAAGCCGATAGCATGGTGAGCATACATTTAGGTAAGCAAGCAAGTAAATAAGAAACAAAATCAGTTTTCCTCTAAAATGTTTTGTAGACATTTCAGGTGCATTGTAAAAATGCAAAAAAAAAAAAAAAAAAAACTAGACAAAGGAATGTAGCAGAACCTTCAGAAGTATTATAGTGTCAGGCTAATGTAAATGGGGTACATAGTTATTTACGATGTTATCTATAAATATTATGGAATTCATTCAAATGTATTTGAAAAATAAAAAAAGTTTTTGAGAAAAAAAAAAAAGGGAAGTTTGGGAAAAGATTAATTTGCCTTGGTATGTTTCTCTCCCCAAGGCTTGATTAGCAGGTATGACAAGGCACTGGGGAGGTACGGCTTGGCTCAAGGGAATAGCTGATAATTTAACACACTAGGATGAGCCAAAAAGGTGATTTAAAATAACAGGTGCAATTCAAGTATGAACTTGGTGAAGCAAACTTTTGTTTTATTTTGATATTTCAATGATCTTAGTACATTGCCAAAGCTTCTATTTGGTCTAGATTTGGACTACTGGAGATAAAGTCCAGATTGTAGTACATCATGTCTCTTTTCAACTATATTTGGAAAATGGAAAGAGTTATTTATCATACATAGGCATAATGAAATGAGCAGTTAAGGCAGTTGTGTTTAATGAGATGGACAACTGAGAATTGTAAGAGAATTTCACATTGCATTGAAAAGGGGCAGTTTACTGAATACACAAGATCTGTAGAGTTAAGGGGAAGAACAGTTGAACTGGACCTTATTAAAAATGTGGTGTCAGAATGTTGCAGGATAATGCATGCTGGGAGTATACCATTGCAAGAGGTTTTTTATTCATTCAGTCTTCATTGCATTTTTTTGTACTTGTAAGTGTAGAATTGAAGTTATAGAAGTCTGTGGGCTGTTAGTAATGCAAAGGGGTTGATTCCTTCAGCTTTGTTGTGAAAGGAAGCTATTAAGGCCTTAAAGGTGGTTTACAGCTTCCAGCATGGTAATACCTGAAGTTCTGTGTGTGTGCACTGACCCTGAAGGTAAGGTACAGGTTCAGTAGTGGCTGCTGTTTTAAGTTAGCGTTGTTTAAACAAGCAGTTTTTTCAAATAGTAGGCATAGCTTTTAATGAATCTGACAAATCTAAACAGATTCATGGACAAATCCAGCAATAATCAAGCACAATCAGGGACATTTTTAAAATATTAGCACTAATAACTTGAGACATTGACAGAGTAAGGGAATGTGAATTAGCATACATTTTCTGAAGTAAAAGAAGTCTATAACTCTAACTATTGTCATTTTTTATTAAGTGCAACCCACCATCTTTTCTCAAAAAGTCACCAGTTTTAGGAGGATTAAGAGAAACAGAGCTAAAATCCAAGTCAAAAATCAGAGATGTGATAGAAAGGGATATTACTTTGTCTAAAATATGGATTTAATGTTTGCAAGTTTTAACAATGAGATTCCTGCAGATATTTCTCTGTATTAATGTAATTTGTTTTAAAGTAAAAATCACGTTTCCACAGGTGTGCATGCTGGGAGCACCATCCTTCACCTTCAGAGTGGAAACAGGTATTACTGTTGGTGCATCAGTTGACAAAGACTTCAGCGAAACTTGACATCATTTCATTCACCTAGGGTGGGGGCACTGAGCTGTAATAGTTTAAACATGCACTTGGATGCAACGGCACTGCATGATATCTTATAGTTGAGATAAATGTTTTCTGCAGCCATAGTAGTCTTATTCAATATGCTATATTGATTTATTTTTTAGCGCCATGCTAAGAACCCTAAGGACATGGAACTGGCTAGGAGGCTCATCAAAAAAAGTGAGTTCAAGGAACATTGGGATCCTTGAACATTGAACGCTGAACCCCAAACTCAAATTTGGGGGTGACTGTGTTTTTTATAGTCTTTCAACACCTTTGGTTTGGAGGACAGGGATCCTGTGTGGTGGATTTGTTACTCCAAGAATAGTATATTATAGTACAGTATGTTCAGCTCTCACTGATTAAGTCAGTCAGTCAGTCAGTTACTGGGGGAGGAGGCAGAACATGGGAAGGAGGAGCCATATGGTTCAATGGATTTTCAAGGTGGTAAAATCAGGCTGTCATTCTTGTACAAGAAAAAGGTAGTCTGGTGGTGAGTGGGGTGTGAACATGAAGAAGTCTGGAAACTTCATTGATGTGGGTTATTTTCTTAGCAGGTCTGAAAATGCAATGGTTTAACACTGTTTGATGCCCCCAACCTAATTTAATGTTGGTTGACTAAAAACTACAACAGGTAAGTTGCAAAGCAAATAGGAAACCAGCAACTGGCAAGAGTACATTTATGTGGAGGATAAGCAAGAAAGGATGCTCCACTTAATGGCAATTTGGCTTAAGAAAGCTGAAATAGGTAAAACTGTTCTAGGGTAGGGGATTCTCCATTCACACAATGGTTGGGAAAGCATCAGTGGGTTCAAGACTATATGTCTCCTACTTAAAAAAGGAATTGAATGATTACATAATTTCAGGACAAAGGCAGTTCCAGAATATCTCTGTTATTTGGGGAATGAATAGACTACATGAAAGAAAAATGAGAACCACTTTGTTAGCATTTTATTGCTCTCTTTTATCCACATGGGGGGGTAACCATTTTGGCACTTTGGCATTTTTTTCCTTTAATAACTAGTAAGTGGATGTTTTAGTAGTATAATTAATGTAAATAGTGTAAACAGAATTTGCTAGTAATAAAAAGCCTCATCAAAGTCATGAAGTTGTAAAAATAGGGAAGGGGAACAGCTACTGAATAGTGTGTCATGGAACATTAAATACCTAGCCACTCCTATTAAATGCAATGTAATTTTTGAAGAAAATTCGTAAAGAAAACTGAAATATTATACCATTACAGGAAATAAAAGACTCAGAAATATTCAGCTTTTCTTGAGAGCATGGGAGACACACAGCTGTGCACATTCAAGAAAGAGGGTAGTGATTGCCTTGTTTCATAAATTCTTTGGTTGAGAAAAAGAACAAAGTATGAAGGAAGGTGGGTGATCTGTAAAATAAAGACAGGCTCTGTGTCAATAGTGGTAGAGAATTTCTATGATCTAAATGATGACAGTCTAAAGCATTTTTATAGCTCCTGGAAAGCTCTCAGTTTGATTCCCAAAAATGATTCTAAAATCTTAGTTGGTGGGGGTCTTGATGCTGTTTTGACCCTATGCAAGACACGATCCCAGAGGGTAGCTTTTGGCTGCCAAGATGTCATGGAACTCTTAATGAGGGAATGATGGAACTGGACCTAATTGACATATTGAGAATACTCCACCCAGAAAAGTTGAGTTATACCTACATTTTAAACTCAATAAATTCTGTTAGCAGAATTGATTTCCAGCTAATTTCATCAAATTTGACTAGAAGGGTATTGCAAGCTACTCATAGCTAAACTGCTTTTTCACATCATTGCCAGGTAACATTAGTACTCACTAGTTTCATATCTGTTAGAAGAGATAGGGAATGCAGTTTGGATGTACTTCTGTTAAAAAGGGAAGGGTCATTAGAGACGTTAAGAGGATGGATAGAGGACTTCTGGCTAGAATGGCTTATGAATGAAGTCTCCCTTCCCTCATACTGGGACTTTTTAAGATTAAGGTTAAAGGTTGGTTGAAGAGCATAACTCAGGAGGAAAAACTTAATAATGATAATCAAATTATCAAATGTCAAGGGGAGTTAATGGCCAAGGAGAGTTTATACAGGGAGGGGCAATGCCAGGACTTAGTAACTCTAGATCAAATAAAACAATTTAAAATATATAAAAATGTTTGTATTTTAGAAATTCATAACAAATGGGAAAGATAAGCTCAGTGTTACTAGGCAAAAGGAACTAATCACCCAGGTTTCTAGCAAGCAAGCTGAAAGAAAGACAGAGAGCTGTGTTAATTCCTGGTTTAAACCAGAAAAGATTAACCAGCTCCTGACAGGCTCATTTCAGACAAGAGCACCAATATTACCCATATTTAAAATTTCATGTTCAGTCTTAGGTTAGTGACACTTACAGAGAGGGAACTTCAGTGATTAGACAGAAACATAACAAAGGAAAAATTTACTGGAGCTCTATAACACCATCAAAAGGGAAAGGTTCTGGGCCTAGATAGGTTGATGATAAAATGTTATGACCTCTATATGAAAGACCTCATAGAATGTCTCAGTGCAATTTGTAATGTTTGGGAAGAGAAAGGAGGGCTATCAACAGAGATGTTAAATGATAAAGTAATCTATACGTAAGGGAAGAAAGAATACTCTGGAGGTTTACAATTATAGGCCCATCTCATTCAGGAGTCTAGAGGTGAAAATCTTTGTGAAAATTCTAGCTTAGAGAAAGGAAATTTTGATGAGTAAATTGATTTACAAAATACATCAAGAGGCTGATCTAATTAGGCTAACATACAGAAATTTGCAAGAATAGTAGATACACATCTGTTGACACTACTTGTAGATTTCCAAAAGCATTTGACACTCTTAACTGGGACTTTCTCCAGTATACATTAGTGGCTTTGGGATAACTGAGACTTTCTCTGGTATACATTAGTGGCTTTGGGATTTCCACAATCATATATTAGTTAAGTGTTAATTGCTTTATACTAAACTTATAGCAATTGTTTTTTCAAACAGAATCCAGTTGAAGCCTAACCAGATAACAGGAGTTCCTGCCAAGGGTATCCATTTTCACCCATGCTATCTACACTTGCAACAGACCCACTAATGCTGTATTCACAGTAATGTCTACCTTATATCCGGGTTTCCATTCTAAAGGTAGCTAGATTTTATTTCATGGGGTTTGCCAAATTACTATACCGAAGATCTTTCAACCACATCTGGTTTGAAATGAAATGTTGGAAGCCTAAATAAATTTAAAAATATCTGGCCTTATACTTAATCATAAAAAGATGGTATTGTATCTTTTAAGTAATGTGGGACTTAGAAGACAGCCAGAAATTAGCTCAAGCCCTTTCCAGATAGTGAAAGAAATTAAATACAGTATATGGCAATATATATCAATATGGATATGAAGAGTGAGATAGATGGGAGTGCAAGATTAATTTTACAGGATACAGAAGATAACAGAAAGAGATGGAATAAACTAAAGATTCTTTTCTTAAGTTGGACACAACTAATTAAGATGTGTTTATTTTCAAAATTCTTATTTATAGCCAGACATTTACCCCAAGTGGCACTATCTGACTGGCCTAAAAATATCAGTCTGCAACAATGAACTTTCTTTGGAAAGGGAAGCTGCCAAAGAGTAATAAACAAAATTTATTCACAAAGTGAAAAAAGGAGGACTAGGGATCTTTAACTTCATGCCTTAAATGGCAGCAGTGGTGGGCCTACAATACTGTAGATAAAGATCTGATGATAAAACTGTTTGCCATGGCATTGAAATTTGGAATCATTCTGATTTTACTAAGGTGAAACAGAAGGTTAAGGAATTCAAGGTTTGGGATCCAGGAGGGCGTGTAACATGGTTTGCACTAAAACAGATCAGTAAAGAATTACTGATAGCATATTCTAGGATTGGGGTTTGACTTTGGGCTATGCAAGACTGTCATGTGGAAAATAAAACCCACTGCTAAAGAGACTAAGCAAACTATGGTATCAATTACATGAACAAACCCTTGAGTAAGGATACAGGGAAGTATACAATTTCAGGGTGCTTTCAGAAAAACTGGGGACAACTGTTAAATGTTGGCTATATTTACAATTGAGGTGATAATTCATAAATTTGCTTTCCTTACATAAGGGGAGGGCATGTTAAGGATGAAACCTGAAAATACAAGGGGGTCTTAGGAAACTCTACTCTATAATATCAGCTACTACAGATCTTATAAAGCAAACTGGAAAGGTTTTGGATAAGGACCCAGGCGAAATTATTCAGGAATGGCAGTGGGGGTCTTTATTACTTAGAACCAGTGACAGCAAAACCCCTCCAATAATTACTTTCATGGTTCTGAAACTACTACACAGCTGGCATATCACTCCAACTCAGCTATGGGAGAAGGGCTGAGTCCAATCTGGTGCCTGTTAGATATGTGGGGAGGAGCGAGTAGGATATCTGCACTTAATTTGGCAATGCATGAGAATCCAAGAGATTTGGCAAGAAATGATAAATGTAATAAATATGGTCATGGACTAGATCTTGCTGATGTTCAAGATAGCTTCCTCTGGACTTTTGGGATTCCTAGGCAGATTACATCAGTGGTGAAAAATGAAAGGGGATAGGTGCAAAATGTTACAGCTGTTCTCATGTCCACTATTTTTTTAGAAAGGGGAAGTCTTTGTTTAAGGACTGGAAGCATGTTTTAGCCAAACGTTTGAGTATGTTGAAAGTTTCTTATTTTGCTAATGTAAAAAAAGGCATTTTGAGGAATTTAATAGTATCTTTTTACATTGGTTATGCTTGAGAGTTATAATAACTGTGGTTACCTTCTAATTTGTGAATGGCATACCAGTCAGAGATTATCAAAGGTTTGATTGTAAAAGTTGATTATTTTTTTCTTTGTTAATAATTAGGAAAAGGCTAGGCACTATTCATATATAACTGAGCACTGCAAAGCCAATGAGGTGGTAAGAATCCCAATAAGGTCCAGTGCTAAAAAAACAAAGAAAACCACGTAATTAACATGCAATCACTTTAATAAAATAAAAAATACATGAAATGGTCAAGTGCTTTCATCCTTAAACATAGGACCTCTTCAGAACCATTCAACATTAACAAGCATAATCTTAAATAGCAATAAAGACATCATGTGAGCTCAAACAGTACACTTAATCATTTAAGTCTTAAAGGCAAATAAGTCAAAAACATACAAAATTAAAATCATTATAAAATCATAGCCTTTTTCTTTAGTATTGGCACAATGGAAGTGTGTTCATTAATACCTGGTGCCATTATGGCATTTAACCTTAATTGCCACTTCAATTCACACTCATCCACTTTATTTTTCCAATACCTTCCCTTTTCATCTCTTCTAACTTTTCCCCTATGCCAAAAATAAATTTATTACCCTGACAATAATATTTTGTATGTTTAAAAAGGGCAATGTTCTCATCACCATTCTTAATAGTGTACCAATATTCATACATGCATTTACGAAGACATCTGATGTTTTTTCCAATATAAAAATAAATACAATTCTTATATATCACAATATAGACTAGTCCTGAGGTGCCACAATTCCCTGTTTCCAACCAAATTGATAGTGGAGGTTCACCAATAAGCACATTTTTTCTTGTAAAATATAACTACAGTTGTGATGCCCCTACACTGACCCAGTAATAAAGGAGCCTCAATCCTCACTACTAGCAACAGTGAGGGACATGCACATTGGGAGAATGGCAAGTACACACACAGTAAAGTACAATTTTCCTTAAGAACACAGAGAGATCACGGTCAGTCTGGGGTTGGTTTCTCCCTCTTTCTCCAGATCCCCAATAAGACTCCCCACTGCCACAGCTATAGAGTTGAGTCCTTAGCCAGGGTTCCAAGCCGAATCCTCCCAGCATACTCTCTGTTCAACCAGTTCTTCATGTCCCTGCCCAAGTAACTGACACACACATACACTTTGAGATTTGATTTATACACAAACACACACCTGAGATAGGCTTCCATAGGTGTACTAGCTATGCCCCCTTCTGCCCAGACCATAAGGTAGTTATCACTGCCACCAGAACGTCTTATCAGCTTATTTAAGGCCCTTCTCAAAGGGTGACTAATCCTACTGCTTAATGTTACTATTATCCAAATTGCAAGTGTGACCAAGACTTTTAAAGCTATTTAGGAGTGGCCTATACAGTGTCACCAAGTACATATGCAAATGCTCTAAGAGATTAAATATCTCTAAACAAACCAGCCACAATTAAAAAGTTTAAATATATTTAATATTAAATAATAAAAAATACAATATTCAGTAACTCAGTACAGTGACTAGAGAGTTCAGAATCAAAGGAAATATTTTAAAACAACACTGGAGGACAGTCTCAAATAAATACAGAAAACATCTAAACTAATCTTAACTATATTCCTACCCATATCTGAGAGATTACTGTACCCTGGTTACTTACTATTAGCAAGGCAAGTGCTGATGAGAGGATGTTTCCAGGTCCAAAGACAAATACAAAATACATAGACTCTGAGAGAGTTCCCAAATTAATATCAAACTATTACTGCAGGGTTTGTTGGATGACATCACTATTTGTCACCTGCCTTTAATTCCCAGGTTAACAGATACCAACAGAATTTAACATTTTTGTGAAAAATACTTATCTCTCATATGTGCTGCTACTAGAAAGTCACAGAGCAATAAAAACACCTTGCATTCCAAACCTAGTAACTATTTCTGTTTTAAGAAAATAGAAAGAAACCTCTAGCTGTAGACATAATGTCTCCTTCAGTGAAACTGAGAAATAAACAAAATTGTAAAACAATTCACTTATTTCCTTAGAGTTTACAAGTTAACTCTGTTATTTTCCAGTAGTGTACACTGTGGTTACATTCTTGAAGCTCAGTACAGAACATACAGGTCAACAGACACTTCTGCACCAGTAGTTCAATATCCATATAACATATAGTTCTCTTACATTTTTAAGAAAAGCCTATGGATCATATTAATATTTATAAATGGCATATGATTATTTACAAAATTCCAGATAGCTGGGTTGGCAGTGTCACATTTCTGTATAAGTCATATTAATATTTTCAAGTGACATATATTTATTTACAAACTTCCAACTAGCTGGGCTGGCAGCATTTTAGTTTGTCACACTTCTCCCCCCATGACAACTCAAGCCAGTTTTTCAAGTGACCCTTGAGAAATGTTGCTTGAGAAGGTTGAGCCTATCTGGGAATACCTTACCCCATTCCCTGTCTTGAGATCTCGAGATTCCAGCTGCCTTGGCATTCCTGACCCCAGTAACGCGCTGCATTGTCCCATCATATGCCTGCAACCCTAGGCTCCACCATAGTAATCTGGGATTTTTCTGGCTGGCTCCCTGCAGCCATAGATTCCACTCAGACTCCTCCTGCCTCCTATTGCCAGTACTTGGTACAAGGGCCTCCATATCATGGTAAGGTTTCATCATGCTAACATGGTACAATTTGTGCCACTGCCTCCTGCCTAGCAGTTCTACCATATAGTTAACATCACTGATCTTCCTTACCACCTTATAGGATCTCTCCCAAGCTGCCTGCAGCTTGTTGTGTCTGACAGGAATGAGAGCCATTACCCGCTGCCCTACAGCATACTCTCTAGCTCAAGTTTTCCTGTCATACCAGACCTTTTTCTGCTGTTGGGCTTCTGCCAGGTTCTTCTGGGCCAAGCCCATGAGTTCCCTGAGCCTTGTCCTGAGGTTTAGAACATATGCCACAATAGATTCCTTGTGGGATTCACACTCACCCTCCCACTCATCTTGAAGCAAATCTAGAGGTCCCCCTCACCCAATGCCCATACAACACCTCAAATGGTGAAAAACATGTGGATTCCTGGAGAACCTCTCTGTAAGCAAACAAAATATGGGGCAAACATTTGTCCCACTCTCTCTTGAACTGGTCTGCAAATGACCATAGTATCATCTTGAGTGTAGAGTTTAACCTCTCAACAAGACCATAAGTCTGGGGATGGTAGGGGGTGGTCTTTAGGTGCTTCACCCACAGTACTTCAACAGACAAGTCAGCAGGTCTGACATGAAATTGGCACCTCTGTGAGCCAGTATTTCTTTTGAGAAACCTACCCTGCTGAAAATCCTCTAACAAAGCATTTGCCACCTTTTCTGCTATAGTGGAGGACAGAGCCACTGCCTCAGGGTCTCTGGTAGTATAATCTACTACTACTAGGATATACTTTTTTCCCTGTGTAACTTGAGGTACTCAGAGACCCCACAATATCCACAGCTACCCTCTAAAATGGCTCCTCAATCACAGGTAAAGGCATCAAAGGAGCTTTCATCTTGTCTCTGGCCTTGCCTATCTTTTGGCACTGCTCACAGGTCCCGCAGGACCCTGCTACATCTCTGGAAATCCCAGGCCAATAGAAATTCTGCATAATACCTCTCTTTGTACATTTTATGCCCGTATGACCCGCAAAGGGAATATCATGGGCTATGGCTAGAAGTGCCAGATCGTAGGCTCTGGGCACAACCAACTGCTGTATTCTCTCACCCTTTAGCCCTACCTCAGGGGTTCACTCTCTATACAGTAACCCTTTGTCCCAGTATACATATTCCCCCTTCCCTTGAGTATCAGTTGCCACACTAGCTACCTCTCTCAGGCCTTGTAATGTAGGGTCTGAGAGCTGAGTCTCTCTCAACTCTCTCTTTGTAACCCTTCCCAGCTCCCCTTTCACAGGAAGTCTGGTATTCTCTGACAGCAGTGCCTCACTGTCAGCCTGGGTACTACTACTCACCTCTGCCCTTGAAATCACTCTGTCCAAGAGAACATAAGTACCCCCAATCAGCTGTGGCTCACCTTTAGTCTCATTGCTACAGAGTAGCTCCCTCCCTGAAGTAACCACCTCACCAGTCCTGGCTGCAAGTCTGCGGTCTGTCTGGGTCTCCCCCAGGCTACCAGACCCACATGCCTGTCTACAAGCCTGACTGCATGCAACTGCATGCACACATGGTACTGCATTATCAAAATGATTCCCTATCAGGGCATCTGCATGGATATCCTCAAACACACCTACTTGCTGGCTTCCTTTTCCACCCTCCCAGTCAAGGTGAACCCTAGCCAAAGGTATTTGGAATGGGGTCCCTCCTAAAGCTCTGACTGGGGTAGACTGCCCAAGCAAGTAGTGCTCCTCTGTAACCATTGCAGGCTTCACAATGGTTAGCTCAGAGCCTGTGTCTCTCTTAGTCTTTGCCTCTTTCCCATTCACTAAGATAGGATATAACCTCTTGTGGTAGTTTGGTACCCTTGTTGTCTTGAGACAACTTACTGTTGGCATTTTGTCATTTCCACTTACTGGCTCTCCCAACTTTTGTTTCCCACCTTGCTTCTGTGGACATCTATATGCTAAATGGCCCCACTGGTTGTATTTAAAACATTTAACCCTTGGTCATGGACATGTACATGGACTATTGGCTTCCTCTGCTACTGGCAGATTCTGTTGGTGCAGTCTGGGCTGGCCACCATGGGTTGTCTTAGACCCATGAGCAACACTAGGTGTCCCTTTCCTGTGCAATGATGCCCTGCTTGCTAGGCATACATATCCCTTCTTCCCTCCTCTACAGTAGTGCATTGTCTATCAGCTAACCAGATTATCATGTCCTCAGGCAAAGTGCTAAAAGCTTGTTCCCTCACCAAAAGGTCTGCCAGCCCTTCAGAAGTGATGACCTGACAACCACTCAAAGATCTATGAAAATAAGTGCTGAGTTTAGCAACATATTCACACACACTTTTATCTGGCTTGCGTCTATGCTCACAAAACTATTTTCTATAAGCTTCAGGTATTAACTTAAAAAATTCTAGCAAACAGTTCTTTACAACATTATAATTTAAACAGTCAGTATCATTCAATCTGGAAAGAACAGTTACAGCTTTAACATGGAGTAAGGGGGTCAGGAACAATACCCAGAGCCCTTGGTCAACATTATACTGTTTACATACCCTCTCAAACATATGAATGAAACTATCAAAATTATCCCCCTCTGTAAATTGTGAAAGGAATTACTGACCTATGTTGCTTCTGGGGTTCAGTTACTCCAATCCCCATTACCTCCATGACTCTGGTAAAGAGTCAGCATATCCTTTTCATGTTGCCTTTGCCTCTTCTTCTCCTCAGCTTCCAGGCATCAGATTTTCTCATTTTTCTCAGCCTTTAGACATTGCAGTTTCTCATTTTCCACAGTCTCTAGATGCCTTAGTCTCTCTGCTGCCTCTGTTTCCAAACACTTGGCCTCTAGCTCAAGTCTCTTTAACTCCAGATGGATTTTTAAGTCCTCTGTGAAAAGGGTGACCTTTCCATTTTCTGAGAGTTGTACATCTCCACAGCCAGTCTGATTGCCCTCTGGATTGCTATTTTGTGATGCAGCTGTGACTAAAGCTGCAATCATGTCTGCTTTAATCAGGTTGGCATGTAACAGTCCTTTAGCCTGGCACATCTCAGTCAACAGGCTCCTTGTCATCTTCCCATACTCCTCTGATGACATGCTTACCTGCTCTCCCTGACTAACTAAGCTAACAAAAAAAATAAAACAATTGTGATATGAACTCTGAATGTTCACTGCATGGCTGATTGAGAGTGCAAACACCTTCAGTGACCACAGTACAGAAATTCAATATCCACACCACTACAAGCCAATTAATATGTGATGTGGCTAACTCACTACAGTCAACCAATTAATATGTGATGTGGCTATCCCACCACTGCCAAACAATTAATATGTGAACCCCTACACTGGCCCAGTAATCAAGGAGCCTCAATCCTCACCACTAGGGACATACACATTGGGAGGATACAAGCACACACACAGTAAAGTACAGTTTTCCTTAAGAGCACACAGAGAACACAGTCAGTCTGGGGCTGATGTCTCCCTCTTTCTACAAATCCCCAATAAGACTCCCCAATGGCAAAGCTATAGAGTTGAGTCTTTAGCCAGGGTTCCAAGCCAAGTCCTCCCAGCACTCTCTCTGTCGAGCCAGTACTTCATGTCCCTGCCCAAGTAGCTGACACGCACAGACACACACACACACACACACACACACACACACACACACACACACACACACACGCACACACACGCACACACACGCACACACACACACACACACACACACACACACACACACACACACACACACACACACACACACACACACACACACACACACACACACACACACACACACACACACACACACACACACACACACACACACACACACACACTTTGACATTTCATTTATACACAAACACACACCTGGGAAAGGCTGGCACAGGTTTATGAGCTATGCCGCATTCCACCCAGATCATAAGGTAGTTATCACTGCCACCACTACTTTAAGGCCCTTCCCAAAAGGTGACCAATCTTACTGTGTAATGTTACTATTATCCAAATGGTAAATGTGACCAAGACTTTTAAGGTTATTTAGGAGTGGCTTATACAGTGTCACCAAATACATATGCAAGTATGTTAAGAAATTAAATATCTCTAAACAAACCAAATGTTTGAATATATTTAATAATAAATAATACCTTCTTAACTGCCCTCAACTCCCTAGCTTCACCAAGAACAAAAAGAATAAAAAACAATACTGCCCCATGGTTAATCAAAGATACCAAAAGACTCATGAAACAAAGAGATAAATCCTGAAAACTATACCATCAAAACAAGCAGCCAGAAACTCTTCTTAAATATAAACAACTCTGCAACTTTTTTAAAAATCAAATTATCAGAGAAAAAAAATCCTACTATATAAAACTCCAGTCTAACACTCCAAAAACCCCAAACAATTATGGAATTCCTTTAACTCACTTCTCAGCCCAGATACCAAAAACAATCCCTGCCATGACAACAGCATATCTGGTCATGAAATAGCCTCTCTATTCAACTCCTTCTTTACCAACTCCATAGTAGAACTGACCAAGAAATTCCCAAGCAACCCTTCATCTTAACTAATCCAATCTTCCCCAACCCTACACCACCCACTACCCCCAATCCTCCTCCAATATTTGAAATTAAACCCATCTCAACCTCCTACATAAAAAATTACTCTCTAAACCATGCTCCAATGCCCCTAACAATATCCCATCTCTCTTCTTAAAAATCGTTGCAGATGGAATCGCTCTTCCCATTAGCATCATGATCAATAGATCCATACAGAAATCTTATGTGACCAAACTGTGGCATGCAGCCTTTATTCTACCTCTCCATAAAGAAGTCAAAAACAATAGTATCTCTAACTACCACCCCATAGCTATCCTTTCCCCATCTCAAAACTTCTGGAAAAATGCATCCACCTTCAGCTTATGCCTTTCCTAACCAAACACCAACTAATCACTCCAACCCAACATGGTTTCCAACCTGGCCATAGTACTATCACTGCCTTTCTCTCCTTCTTATATACAATAAATCTTGCCCATGATTCTGGAAAAATAGTATTAACAGTTCTACTAGATGTCTCCAAGGCATTCAATACCGTCTCCCATACCAATCTCCTGAACCATCTTTCTAACCTTAATCTCTCTCAGAATACCTTATGCTAGTTCTCTATTTACCTCTCTGACAGATCTCAAGCTGTGAAAATGGGAAAAGGCACCTCAACCTTCCTTCCTTCCCCAACTGGGGTACCCCAGGGATCCATACTCAATCCAATGCTAACATCTTTATCAATGATTTCCACACAGCCACACCCAACACCAAAATCGTACAATATGCAGATGACTCAACTTTAGTCTGCTCGACCTCTAACCTCCCTGAGCTCCAAACAATGACTCAAACTGCCTTCTCTACCACTGAGAACTGGAAGCTTCAAAACCACCTCTCTCGAAATGCCAACAAATCCAAAATACTACTATTCTCTCTTTCAAAATCCTTCCCTCTTGATAAAAACTCATTCCAAATTATTAGCCATAACAACTCTGCTATAGAAGTTGTTCCCTTCGCTAAACTACTTGGGGTAACTATCGATGAACACCTAAAATTTGATACTCACATCCAGCAAAACATTAAGAAAACACATGTAAAACTTGGCATGCTATACAGAAACATCCACTTTCTCTTTTCTTCCACAAGACAAACTATCACCACTACCTATCTACTACCCTTACTAATGTATGGCACTCCTCTACTAACAAACATAGCTTCCTGTCTCTCCTCCAAACTGGAAGTCTGTCATAATAAAATTTCTAAATTTGCCACCAAAGCCAAATATGCCTCCCATTATTGCACTGCCCTTCATTTGTTAAATTGACTTGAACTCACCAACTATCTAGATTATCTCCAAATTACTACAGCCCACAGATTAATATTTCAACCCACTAAATGCCCTGCACTAACCAACATCCTACAACCATACACCCCACATAGAACTCTAAGATCCACTCACCAAAACCTTATCACTGTCCACAAACCCAACCGTCCTGCTGGTCAGCTTCTATTATCCTTTTCCTTAGCCAAAAATGGAATTATCTTCTTTCCTCACTAAGGACTTGTGAAAACTTTGATAACCTTAAAACTCAGCTACATTCCTACCTTTCCTCTAATTTGAAATGCAACTGCACTCTCCCCATCCAGCCTACTAATCACCCTACTCCATCCTGAATTATTAAACTCCTGACTACCTCTGAAGGCAAGCTAATCTAACATAAATGTACATATTGTAAATAGCTCATTCCATCTTTCCTCTCTACTTCAACTAAGTCATTACTCTCTCTTTCAATGAAGTCACTACTGCCATCTTAAATACTTAAATGCTATGTAACCAAAGAATTATTCCTATTCTCTAACATGAAATATAATTGTAATTGTAAATGTGTTTACTTTACTATGATTGCATCTGTAACTTAACTATGTAATGTGGAGCTTTTCTCCCCAGGCCTCCACTGAAAATGTGCTCTCCAAGCCGAGTGGACCTCCCCAGTCATCAAACTGGAAACGAATAAATAAATAAATAATAAAAAAATAAGACAATATTCAATAACTCAGCACAGTGACTACAGTGTTCAGAATCACAAAAAATATTTTAAAACAACATTGCAGAACAGTCTCAAATAAATACAGAAAACATCTAAATTAATCTTTATTATATTCCTATCTATATTTAAGAGAGATTACTGTACTCTGGTTACTTACTATTAGCAAGGCAAGTGCTGATGGGAGGATGTTTCCAGGTCCAAAAACAAATACAAAATACACAGACTCTGAAAGAGTTCTCAAATTAATATCAAAACATTACTGCTGATTCAGCTGGATGACATCACTATTTGTCACGTTTTCAGTTCCCAAGCTAACAGATACCAACAGAATTTAACATTTTTCTGTGAAAAATATTTATCCATCAGATGTGCAGCTACTAGGAAATCACAGAGCATTAAAAATACCTTACATTCCAAACCTAGCAATCATTTCTGTTTTAAGAAAATAGAAAGAAAGAGAGAGAAACACAATCTTGCAAGCTAACTCTGTTCTTTTCCTGTAGGGTACACTGTGGTTACATTCTTAAAGCTCAGTACAGAACATACAGTTGAACACACACTTATGCACCAGTAGTTTAATATACACAGAACATATAGTTCTCTTACATTTGTAAGACAAGCATATGGATCATATTAATAATCACAAATATATGATAATTTACAAAATTTCAGATAGCTGGGCTGGCAGTGTCACATTTCTATATAAATCATATTAATATTTTCAAGTGACATAGAATTATTTACAAAATTCTAGCTAGCTTGGCTGGCAGCATTTCAGTTTGTCACAACAGTATTTGCATGCACCACATTTTTGTACCCCCCTTCCCTTCTATTTGATGATATAGGGTACTCTAAAAAATGTTTCACATTCTGACCCATTTTGAAAACAAAATTTGGTTTTGGACCCAGGGTATCCACAATCTCAACATTACTCCTAAACATTACCCAGTTTTTCATCAAAATCTCTTTTAAAACTTCACTATCTCCCCCAAATTGGATAACCATAGAGTTTGAAAAAGACTTGTTTAACTTTCCATCGTTGTCCACCACATCACATCCAGAACCTAATAGGGGGATATACCTAGTCCTCCATTCTCACAAGATTTTTTCCCCAATTTCAAACAATAGCCATTCTGAGTATCCTCTTTCTAAAAACATAGTTATTAAGTTTTCCAGTTCTAACTTGAACAGGAGGATATCTGAACACATTATTGCTGCTCTTACCATTTGACCCTTCACAATATTCATTTTAATGTAAAATGGGTGTTGACATCTAAAATCTAAATAACCACTGGAAAAAGTCAGTTTCCTTTATCTATATATTACGGCACAGTGGTGCAGCAGTAGCATTTTCACCTCACAGCAAGAGGTTCTCCGGTTCAATTCTCGGCTGGAGTGCCTTCTGTGCAGAGTCTGCATGTCCTCCCTGCATTCATGTGGGTTTCCTCCAGGTACTCTGGTTTCCTCCCATGTTACAAAGTCATGCATCTGGAGCATTTCTCCCTGGGCTTCTGCTGAAAATTGGATTAATTCCAAGTCAGACTTTCCCAGTTAATAAATGTTAAAAAAAAAATATATATATATATATATATATATATATATATATATATATATATATATATATATATATCTTAGAACCACATGTCTGTTCTGTTCTATTCTTAAAAATTGTAACATCCAAATATTCTGTAGATTCATCAGAATGATTGTACGTGAATCTAAAAACAGAATTGTTCTTACGAAACAATTGTACAAATTCTTCCCTCTTATCATCAGTTCTCTTCCATAAAATAAAGATGTCATCCAAAAACTTTAAATATATATGCCAATATTGGCTAAACCCTAAGGTAAACATGTATTTTTTCTTCCACACATATATAGCTAGGTTTGTGTAGATAGGGACACAATTGGCAACCATAGCTACCCCCTTAACTTGTCAAAAAAATAATTTCCAAACACCTGCAATAATTACTTTCATGGTTCTGAAATTGGTACACAGCTGGCATATAACCCCAACTCAGCTATGAGAGAGGGGCTGAGTCCAATCTGATGCCTGTTGGAGATGTGGGATATCTGCATTAATTTGGCAATGTATGAAAATCCAAGAGATTTGACAAGAAATGATAGATGTAATAAGAATGGTCATGTACTAGATCTTCCTGATGTTCAAGATAGCTTGTTCTGGACTTTTACTTTTTTTCTGGACTTTTACTAGGCAGGGTAGTG
The DNA here is from genome assembly GCF_019279795.1 of Protopterus annectens. Lineage (NCBI taxonomy): Eukaryota > Metazoa > Chordata > Ceratodontiformes > Protopteridae > Protopterus > Protopterus annectens. The sequence goes on from NC_056728.1 coordinate 1,205,942,487, forward strand.
CAGTGGAGAGAAATGAAAGGGAATAGGTGCAACACGTTGCAACTGTTCTCATTGCCACTATTTTTAGAAACGGGAAGTCTTCGTTTAAGGACTGGAAACATGTTTTAGCCAAATGTTTGAGTATGTTGAATGTTTCTTACTTTGCTAATGTAAAAAAGGCATTTTGCGGAATTTAATTATATCTTTTTATATTGGTTATTCTTGTGAATGTTTGAGAGTTATCAGGATTACCTTCTAGTTTTTGAATGTCATAAATTATTTCAGTCAGAGATTATCAATGTTTGATTGTAAAAGTTGATTATTTTTTTCTTTGTTAGTTAGACTAGGCACTATTCATATATAATCTATTTAGCTGTATTATCTGAGTGATTCAGTTAAGAAATTTGTTTTAAAATAGCATGCTAGATAAATGGACTAGGATGCCAGAATGATTTGTGTAGACAAAGTAAACAATTATTCCTAGAGCAAGGGTTAGGTGGAGTCTGTACGGTAGTGGCTTTTTTGCAGCTTAATAGACTAAACTGATCATTTGTCATACATCTCAACTGTCCAAATTTTTGCAGAATGTCCAGATTTGCGCCTCATATTTTTGGACTGTTCATCATAAAATTTGTGGTTTTCAGGTATATCATTGAGAACTGAAGTCACTAAATAATAACAGACAATTGAGATTCAGATTTCATACCTTTCAAAAAATGCATGGTAATGTAAAGTTTGTTATTCTATCAATTTTCTTAGTTTATAAGAGCAATGTTTAAAAATGTCCCTACTTTTGGGACTTTGTCCTCCATTATTTTGGCTTTGTCCAGATTTCCTGCTCTAACAGGTTGAGACATATGTCATTTGTCTCTTACTTGCAGCAAATGGTATGTGTTTATGTATGTAGCTGGACAATGGTCATCAAAAATAATGAACTGTGCTAAGGTCATGAGTCCACATGACTGAAGTCTCAGAACTTGCAAGTGGTAGGTATACTGTAATATTCTTCAGGACTTTTCCTCTTTTTCTGTGGTCATGTGACCATGGAGTTAACATATTTATTTTCTGAAAGTGTAGAGTAGAATCCTCATGTTGGGGGGGGGGGTGCAAAGACCCCCATATGTAACAAAAGTATTGAGCTATTTTTGATGATCACAAATATAATGTGTTTGCTAACTTTTCCATTCACTGGATTTAAATATTTTTGTTTAAAAAACAGTAATAGTAGTTTTGATGTGATTTTTGCCATCAAAGTTCTTCAGTGATTAAAAGAAATATAATCATACATATATGTGTGTGTGTGTGTGTGTGTGTGTGTGTGTGTGTGTGTGTGTGTGTGTATCTACATATATATATATATATATATATATATATATATACCATCATTTGGTTGACAAAAATAAATGTCAGCATCTGAAAAGCAAACTACAATACTTTGAAAATGGAAACATCAGTACACCATCAAGCATACACTGAGCAGCAACCTCAGCACATGCAAACCTTAAAAAAAACATAATTTTTACACAGGGCAAGCCCCCCTGCACCCCTGCAAAATTATATAAACTAACTCTGTGAACCCGTAACACATTGTTCAACCCTAAGAACTGTGTGATCTCACACACCAGTCAATGTCAAATGCGTTTGATTAAATAGATGTCAGCTAAGCACATTGTTGAGCAAACAAACTGGACCCATCTATATGTACCAGTTTCCTTGTGGTCTACATATATATATATATATATATATATATATATATATATATGCATGCTCACACGCGCATGGTTATGTCTTGTGCATGTGCATGCATGCATGCTCGTGTGTGTGTGTGTGTGCGCGCGTGTGTGTGTGTGTGTGTGTGTGTGTGTGTGTGTGTGTGTGTGTGTGTGTGTGTGTGTGTGTGTGTGTGTGTGTGTGTGTGTGTGTGTGTGTGTGTGTGTGTGTAGATATAGGCAGAGATATAGATATAGATCCAGATATATATTTATATGAAGATGAAGTCATGACTGTGATCCAAATATTTTAGGTGCAACTAGCAGTCTACATGCAGGAGAAGCCAGCCTGAAGAGATCGCAGTGAGCAAGCATTGTCAGCTCACCCATGCCAGGGGTAGTGCATGGTCTCAGCTAACTGCTGCACTGACACTTGGCAGAGGCTCTGATGGTGTAACAAGAGAAATACATGGGACGAGATGAGTTACCTTTAGCCTTCTAGCAAGGGTCATCATTTGTGAGTCTGAATTCATGAGTGGTACGTATCATTTAAGCCCCTTTGGCAAAAATCATCCATCAAAACAAAAGAGAAGGCATGATGACCAAAATTTGCCACCTGCTTGGATGATAATCCATCTCACGGCCGCACTAAACCCCATTTATCCAACTGCCATTAGAGCAGGGAAATGAAAGTTCACATCTTTAGGTGGGAGAAGCTGATGGTCAAAGTGGATAGGATGATAAAAGATAAGTGAGTAGACTGGCCCCAGGTGGAGTTCTGTCCCTTATTACATTAGACTCATTCCTTCTGTTACTTACATAATCTTTTCAAGACCTGGTAGACAAATGTAATCCAAACAAGCAGTAAGAGGATGAAACCACAGCTGCCAGTGGTAGGCCTCATCACGTGTATCTGAAAAGGTTAATGTATAACTTATTAAGTAAAAATATGAAATCTCATCAAATCACTCTCTAAAAATGCTTCTCATATCTCAACATAAACTCGACTGCAATCTTCCTGCAGCCCTGAAATGCTGAGCTAGTTTATTATTTCTGGCTGCCATCTCTCATTCAAGAACTCTCTTCTCATTAATGATTATAATATAGTAGTCCTCATATTAGTAAAATCTGTCCTTCTCCAAAATACCTCCTTTTTATCCACATGAGAAAATGATGGTTGATATTGAATACAGAAAGCCGGTGATGTAAATCTGCCTTTCTCTCCACCCAATTCAGCGTGTTATGATCTTTTCTTCTAGTCTCTTCACTCTGTTTATTTTCACAACACCAGTCGGAATTAATGTAATTAAAGAAGGATGAAAATAGATTGCATTCATAAGATAATAAAGGCTTGTGGAACAGTGCTGACTTTAGCAATGTTTAAGAATTCACATCTGCCGTGAAATGAAAATGGACATCTGCATTCAAATTTAAAATAGATTAATTTGGTTAGGACAGCTCAATTTATAGAAAACAAGAGTATAAATGATTTGGTGGTAGATGGGCCCTTATATTAAGTCTATCAAGTTTTGATATTCATCACTTTTGCCTCAGTATGAAAGCCTGATGCAGTATATGTTAATTCAGAGAAGGAGCTGAAGCGATAACTTGGCAAAATCTGATTCATTTGTATGCTTGAGGTGTTGTTTTAAGTGTAACTCATTTATCATTGATTTCATCAGGGACTTCTTACAGAACTAACAGCATATGTTAGTGGATAATCCCTTTTCACAGATCATTGCAAATTATTACACACAAACTTATCATTCATGAACGGGATGTTAGCTCCAGAAACATACCTCTCAACTGTACAGATTTTCACAGAATGTCCAGATTTGTAGCTCATATTTTTGGTCTGTTCCTCATAAAATTAGTGGTATTCTGCCAAATCACTGGGATGATCTTAGGACTGAAGTCACTAAATAATGATATACAAATTGAGTTTCAGACTTCAAATCCTTCAGAAAATGTATGCTAAATCAAATCCTGTTACTCTAGCAATATTTTAAGCATATAAAAGTAATAATTAAAATATGTTCCTATATTTGGGCCTTTGTCCCCCCATATTGCCAGTCTTTGTCCAGATTTCTTTCACTAAGAGGTTGAGAGGTATGTCTGTAAATGATATAAATGAAAGAATCATTAAGTATTGTAGAAATAAAAAGGAACTATAGGAACATTGACCTTTTTTTTTTCACTTCTGAATAACTGAATGCTTCTGAGATGAATCATATGCCATGGAATAGGGTCGATATGCTGTAAAGCGGCATACTAGCATTAACAGTTATAGACACACAACGGAGTAAGATTTTGTAAGCGGTCTTACATCATTGTGTAGCCGTAGTACTTTGTGGAGGTTTGGAGTACACATACAAGTGATTCCCCTCCCTGATCATACATGATTCACAGAATGCAATCTGCATATTCACAGAGTGCCATCTGCATTTAGACTATTCCCAAGTGGGGTAACACATGGGACATTACTCACATACAATAAAACGGTGTTGTACTTTTCAGGGCAATGATCCCTGTTCCTTGCTGATACTTTGCGCAGCATGCAGAGCTGAACAATATATCGACACTGTATTAAAAACCCTTTGTATAGTACTACAACCCTACAGACATAACAGCTCCGTGTGGAGCAGTTAGCCCTAACTCTATAAGCACACCTTACCACCCCACACCTAGTGATGTTTGCTAAACTTCTGCCATTGAGAGCTCACACAGCATGAGAGTACTTCATTACAGTGACAGGATAATGACCATAGCTGTGCCATTATATGAATGAGAGTACCTCATTACAGTAGTATGCTAATGGCCACAGCTTTGCTATTGTGTCAGATGAGTGTACTTCTTTACTGTAATATCCTAATGACCATAGCTCTGCCCTCATTTTGAATGAGAGTACTTCTTTACAGTAATGTGGTAATGGCTATAGCTCTGCCATCGTGTCGAATAAAAGTAATTAATTGCACTAATACGACAATGGCCATAGCTCTGCCATCATGTCAAATGAAAGTACTTCATTACAGTAATATGGTAATGGCCATAACTCTGCCATCATTCATATGAGAGTACTTCATTCAAGTATTATGGTAATAGCCATAGCTTTGCCATTATGTCGAGTGAGAGTACTTCATTACAGTAATATGCTAATGGCCATAGCTCTGCCATTTTGTTGAATGGGAGTACCTCATTACAGTAGTATGCTAATTGCGATAGCTCTGCCATTGTGTTGAATGACAGTACTTCATTACTAATATGGTAACAGCCATAGCTCTGCCATTATGTCAAATGACAGTATTTCGTTACTGTAGTATAGTAACTGCCACAGCTCTGCCATTGTTTCGAATAACAGTACTTCATTACAGTAACAGAGCAATGGCCATAGCTCTGCCATCGTATCAAATGGCAGTATCTCATTTCAGTAATATGGGAATGGCCGCAGCTATGCCATCATGTTAAATTACAGTACCTTATTACATAGTGTGGTAATGGCCACAGCTCTTCCATCGTGTCGAATGACAGTACCTCCTTACAGTATTATGGTAATTGGTAATACCAATAGCTCTGTCATCATGTCAAATGAGATTACTTCATTACAGTGTTATGCTAATGGTCGTACTTCATTACAGTATGGTGGCAATGGCCATAGCTCTGCCATTGAATGAGTGTCAGATTTTATGAGTTCTATCTCGGAGTAATAACAGAGCACAGTACAGCATTAACCAGATAGTTAATAAGGTGCGTATCTGACATATGCCCTAATTAACAATCGGAGTTTTCTGTGCTGTATTGTGTTTTAGTGCTGAAGTGCAACACAGTAACTGGAATGTTTGTAATACCAAAGCATGTAGTAGGCTTTGTGTACTGTGCTGTCCTCTGTCTATTCACAAATGCAGTTTAGTACCATGATGAATGTCTCAAAATACAGTATAGAAAGACAAGATACTAAACTAAATATTCATAATACCTGTATGCATCTTAATGCTATGTTTATGAGTGCCAAAGCCTGATCTCCAGTCAAAACTGAAATTTGAAAAGACACTAGCTATATTCTGTTTCCTTCATACCTAATTTACTGCAACATCAGTACAGGTCAGTAGAGGTCTCCTAGGGTAGTGGACCATGCAAATATATGGTGAACTGCCATTGGGAATGCAAATTTAGTGCCATCCCATGTGGAATGCAGATAAGCACATATACGCAGGTATCTCAGGCAGTAATAAGGTTGCTATTAAAGAAATTAGATAAAATTACATAATTATTTTCTTTTCATAACCAGATGATTGAGTTGATCCATGTCCTAATTAAAATGTTCAAGACTGCAAGAAGCTCACATCAAACCCACATTATATTGGTACTGTTTGCCGAAAATAAAGGCATGTGATATTACATCAGAACAATTAGAAAAATGTGGGGGTAACTGCTCTTCTGCGAAAGATAAGGCACATGTGTGGTGGACTTAGTCACTCTTGTCTTAGAGAATAAAGAAGACTTGTAGCAGATATGGTTGTATTTGCGTTGCACCACTCAAAAGAAAAAGAAGAAACATTTATCAGACAAGAATTAAAGGATAATGATTTCCAAATTCTAGGACCTAGAACTTGACTTTACTCACAGTGAAAAGATTATTATGATGGACAGATAAATGAGTGACATAGAGGATTACAGTAAAATTCATGTGTGTTTTCTAAAGTTAATAGATTAAGCAAGGATAAAATTATGGAACAAGTACCATATTTTTTCTAAAGTATGACAGATATATTTTTGCGATTGACCTTTCTAAATGCTAAAATTAGAAAATGCTGAATAACAACTTAGCTGATTTATTGTGACATTTTGGAAAGTACTACACATATCCATTTGAGATGACTGTCTTTGAGACATGAAACTGATGGAATGCTGTAACATTGATAAAGTACAGCTGTGTAAGTTGGATTTACCATAACAGTAAATATTTGAATGATTACTGCTGTAGTAGTTTTATCTATAGGGGTTATATCCTGCCAAGGATATAACAGCCAGCCAGCTTCCAGAGTTTCAGGGTACCTTCCACATGCCTAAACAGTCATGCAGCTCAAGCTGAGCTGATTAAAAGATACATTTGCTCATGAAGCCCTTCAGAGCTTTCTTGCCAACAGACAGAGAGGGAAAGGGAGGCTGAGACCTGACAAGATAGTGCTAGGAATAAAAAATATAAATCTCCACATCTTGGCTTAAAAACATACCAAAAACAAGGGGGTGGCTACTGCAGCAGTGATCACTTGAACATCTACTGTTATAATAAGTTTAACTTGCATAGCTAACTACATTTGGGAAAAGGAAGATGACGAGTCCAGCAGCCTTTGGGGAATGGTTGTCGCAAAACTTTATCTAGGCCCAAAGAAGGAATCCAGTTTGTAGTGGTTTGCATAAGTATGTATACAGGACCAAGTAGCAGCTTCTAGAATATTTCTAGAATCCAGCCTTTTCTAAAAAGCCATAGATAAAGCCAAGGCCCTAGTGAAGTGGGCTTTGACCCTGTCTGGAATAGATTTGTCATGCTGAGTATCAGAAAATATAACAGCTTTTGACAACCATTTGGAAATAGTCTGTTCTTACACAGGTTGTCCCTTCTTCTTACCTTCACAAAAAATGAACAATTGATTCAAAGATCTGAAAGATTTATTTCTGTCAGAATAGTATGTGAGTTGTCTGTGGACATCCAATGTATGGGGTATCCTTTCTCCCTAATTTTTAAATTCAGGAAAGAAAACAGAGAGGTAGATAGTTTGGGTAAAGTAAACTTGGTACCACTTTAGGCATAAAATGATTAGACATCAAAGAAACACTGTTCCTATGGAAAACTATGTAGGGTTGACTCACCAAAAGAGCTTGCAACTCAGATACCCTTCTTGCAGAGATCAGAGCAATTAGTAAAAGTGTTTTTCATGTTAAGAATCTCAAATCAGACAGATTACCTGGTTCAAATGGAACAGGTGTTAGCTTCTGTAACACAAAATTAATATCCCAAGGAGGGGCCACCAGTTTACTTGCAGGCTTCTTATACAAAACCCCTTTCAAGAATATTTTGGCATGAGACTGCCTTGAAAAAGGAAGAGCCATAGTCAGACATGCTGAAATAGCTGATAAATAAACCTTGACAGAAGAATGTGAAAGGCCATATGATAGTAACTCACAAATACTGTAAAACCAGATAACAACTAGCCCTGAATGGGTGGAGGATATGTTGTTGGCACCAATTAGAAAACCTTTTTCATTTGCTAATATATAATTTTCTAGCAACACTTTTTTTTTTGCCTCACTAAGTACATCCTCAGAAAGCAGGTGCCTAAAAGGAATTAAGTCCCTGTCATCCAGGCAGTCAATTGAAGCTGATTGATGTTGGGATGTATCAAACACTCGTGTTCCTGTGTGAATAGATCTATTCTCTGAGGAAGCTTGTGGTCCTTGCCCCTGGCCATTTCCAAAGGAGAGAACTATGGTTGCCTGGGCCAGAAGGAAGTCACCACGATGATACTGGAGGATTCCTTCTGAATCTTCAGAAGTACCCTAGATATTAGTGGAAAGGATAGAAAGGTATAGAAGACATTCCTGTCCAAAGAAAATAAATTTGTCTTCCAGGCCTTCTTGCATAGAGTCCTAGAACAGAATTTGCCATTTGATTGGTCAGAGAGGAGGTAAAAGGTCAATTTGAGGAACTCCCCACAGAGGGATCAAATCTTGATTGAACCCCTGATTTAGTTTACATTTTGCTCTGATGGAATGTAGGATACTTAGTTGTTATATCAAATGCTGAAGATACACAGACATAAGAAAAAATATGGATCTCACACCAAAATCAGTTTACCTTATAAATTATAAGTCGTTAAGCCCCTGATGCTTTAATATGTTCCTGCCAAGGATGGCATAAGAATTCCAGAGATCCATTTCATCGCTTAATACTTTTGAAATAAAAAATACGACTTCATATTCATTTAATTAATTAATATTAACAATCATATCAAATTTCCAGTATTAATATGGTAATGCTTAATATAAGTACAGTTCAGACTCTTGCAATGTACTAAAATATCAACACATTCTAAAGCCCAAGTTCAATCTATCATTGCTCTGTTTCTGAATTTATTCTTTTAAGACTTACTGTACCAAAATTTAAAATATATCTAGATTCCTAAAATAAATCTAGATTCCACCAATGTATCAAATATCCAAGTCTGCTCATCACACTGAACTTAAAACACAGACTTCAATATTTTCTCTCTCCTTCACCATTCCTATTCATATAAATCTCTACTAATCTTTTTTCATGAAGAGATCTAATTATTCTCTAAGTTCTTTTGATTTGCATCATTATTTTAAATTATCTTCTTGTATGGCTTCTGTACCATGTTGGAATATTACACCGGCAAGGAACAGACTAGAATACACTAACTCTCCAGTGCTGAAGATGTATACCCCTGTCAAACACTACTGAATTATTTTAATTTTGATTTCATTTCCCACCAAAATGGCAGTGCACATATTATACATGCAAAATAAGCCATGTCTCTGTTAGTTTTATTAGGTTGTTTGGGAAGAACATTATAAATAAAATGTAATTTAAAAGTTGTGAGTTCCTAATGGAAAAACTGGATGACCTAAGCAAAATTTTTTTTCATATTCGCATGACTTCAAAAAATACCAGTTTTCTCAATCATTTTTCTGTAGTTTTGATAAAAAAATACTATATGTAATAAGGAAACATTTTATTTTTATTGCATTCAGACACATCTTTTCCTTTCCTCTTTGCTTTTAAAAAACTTTACTCATTTTAAATAATTTTTCCATGTTTTGAAGACAAGTTGATTAGGATTCATAAAGCTTTTATTTGCCCATGTTAATTGACTAACAAGGGATGGTCAGTTAGAGTGAAAGAATATTCCATTCAAGCTCACCCAAGAATGGAGTTGTGGGCAGCAGCACAAACTCTAGATGGTGCCTATGGGGGTGGGGAGGGATGTATAGACAATCCACTTTGGGTATCAACTGTGGCTTGCAGTATCCTCATGACAGGAGAACATGGATCACACACTGCACACCATATCAGAGCTAGACACTCAGTGGTGTAAAACCTGGCTCAATTTATCTGATTGTTTTGACTAATGCAAAGCATTGGTATTTGCTGGTGATAAGTGAGTTGAGGACTCAGCCTACTTTGACTTACACCATGCTAATGGTAGGAAGGGTACATGTGCCCCTATTGGCCAGTGTGTCCCTGCCATAAAACCTGGTAATCCTGGGTCAATAAGCCACTGGCCAGCTGGTGTCCAGTTGCCCAACCTGGGTTACCTGGCATAACTCTGTTGAGTGAAAGCTGAACATAAATCCAATCAAACAGTCAAACATGAACTAAGGATTGTACACTCAGTGTAGGTTCATTGACAGAATGAAAACACAAGGAAGGGTAAAGTGCCCAGGAATACGTACCACTAAAACACATCATGAACAGCACTTCCGAAGCAATAAAGACCAAAACTAAAGGCTTTACCACTGTTCAACAATATAAAGGAGAGCCAAAAATGTTAGAAAATAATACCCAAATTTTATTAACGCACCCAAAAGAAACACTGCATTTTCATCGTACACCACAACTTCATCAGATATCCCATCCATTAATCGTTATTCCTTAAATACCCATACTAATTAAACACAATAATTCAATCAAACAAATTAATTAAAAGAAGCCCTTGGGAAACATCCGTATATTTCATGCATAGTTATACTCACTAAAAAAAAACGTTTTGACTGTTATAAACAAGTAAAATACCATTCAACCATTTAAATAATCAAAACTCACTATATAGTGAATAAATACTACAAATTTAAACTCTAAAACTATGTTTCTAAAAACAAAAGTATAAATCCATACATATAAATATGTGTGTACATTTTCCCCTTATACCTAATATAACACAATACTGACATCTTTGTGGACTTCCATAGAGACTCTCATATATTTCCTATCATCAATTAAGAAGTCCATCATTTTGGCTACATATAAAATGGTATCTATTAACATAATCCTTTGCCCCTTATCAGGTTTCATTACTCTCAAATGTTTATTACCTCTTAAATCTTCTAACAATTTATTTTCTTCCATCGATAAATTGGGGATGACTTTATTAACCCTTAGTTTTTCCCTTAATTCCTTTTCCACAAATGTTTCAAAACTTTTCAGTTGTGGATGCAGGGGTGGGTTATGCGTGCTTATCTTCCTTAAAGTGACTTCTTCCCCTGTACCCCCCCCCCCCCGAAACCTGGGTTACCTCTAAGTTTTTCTTCCTGAGAAAGAGCTTAAGGTCTATTAAAACTTTACAAACTTCCATTTTCTTACCAGAGATACATTTTAAGCCCTTAATAAATAACTGAAAAAAACACCTCATTCACCTCTAACCAACTGCAATTATAAATACTACAATTATTATACGTATAATAAAGCCCATCCCTAGCTATCTCATTTACACTTTCCTCTTAATTCTCTATATCCAAGTTCCCACTTCTTCACTATATAGTGAGTTTTGATGATTTAAATGGATGAACAGTGGTAAAGCCTTTGGTTTTGGTCATTATTGCTTCCGAAATGTCGTTTCTGATTTTTTTTCATTGACAGAATGCAACCTGGAAGTGGATGACATGATGATAAGCAGGAGACGATATCCGATCTGTCCAGGAGACAAGATGGAAGGGCAGTGTAGCAAAGCCACTTGGATTGGGATCCAGAGTTTACTAGTCAGGAGGAGAACAGACTAAAAATGGTGTGGGAATTTTGGTGAGGGAGAGGCTTCAGAAGACAGTGAGAGATGTCATCAGAATTAGTGTAAGGACAGAGCACCATTCATAATCTCAGCCTGTGCTCCACATCAGGATTGTGATAGTGAAAAAACAGTGCATTCAAACTGCAGTTGCAGGATTTCATAGATAAAGCAGGGCAGCATGAGATGGTGTTGATAATGGAGGAATGAATGCACATATCAGAAAGACAGAAGATGATATGACTACCTGGATCTTCATGGGCAACAGGAATAAAGAAGGGGAGGCAATTCTAGGCTTCTGTCTGGCAAATGGCTTGATGCTGGCCAACACATGGTTCAACAAGTGACACAGTAACAAGATTACATGCAAGCATGGTTGTTGCATCTCCTAGTAAGGAAAGGGCACTGGGGTAGAATCAGTGATATCAAAGTAATCTCCATTGAAACCATTGGCCCACAACATAAATCAATAGTTACCATAATCAGCTGCAAGCAGTGGTCAGAGATATGAGAAAAATGACTCCTGAGAGTACTCACAGCAGTATGGAGAGAAAGATGTATTCCAGATGATTGGAAAATAAGTGTACTAGTGCCAGTGTTCAAGAACAAAGGGGACATTCACAGCTGTGGGCAGCATACAGGTATCAAACTCATGTCATGAAAATTTTGGTGAAAGTGATTGATAAAGGAATAAGCAAAGTAATAGAACATAAGATGGGAGATGAGCAGTCCAGATTCAGACCAGAATGCAGCACAACTGTCCCAATGTTTGCAATGAGACATGGTCCCAAGAAACTGATTTTGGCAGAATTAGTGGAGGTTATTTATAAGGAACAAATGACTCAAGTACAAACAGTGTTCTGTTTCACAGAGGCATTCCCAGTAGGAGTGGGTGTGCATCAGAGTTTAGCTCTGAGCCCACTGCCATTCATACTGGTGATGGACTACATTAACAAGTAGGTCAGAGGGAACAGGTCAAAAAAGTTGTTGTATGCAGATGATGTGGCATTACACAAAGACTCGAAGCAAGAACTTCATCCAAAGATAGGGGAATGAAATGCAAAACTGAAGGCACATGGGATGACACTGAGTACAGATAAGAGAGTTAAAAGGCAGCAAATGGAGGAAATCAGAAGAAGATGAGAATTTAGATAGAAAGAAAAACAGTGTAACAAGTTAACAGCTTCAAATATCCGGAAGTGGTAGCTGAGGAGAAAAGAAGTCTGAATAAGGAGGTCAAAGCTAGAATCAGAGGGCTGCAGCCAACTGACACAGAGAGTCACAGATAGTGTATGACAGAAGAATGCCAAAGAAAATGAAAAGTAAGGTGTACAAAACAGGGGTGTGACCAGTACTACTGTAGGGTATACAAGCCTGGGCAGTAAAGGCAGACCAGATGAGGAAGCTAGATGTGAAGGAGATGAAGTGCATGAGATGGGTGGTAGGATGGACACTGTGGGGCAGATGAAGAAATGATGGCATCAGAGCAGAAGTCAAAGTAGTTCCAGTTGCAAAGAATGTCAAAGAGAACAGATTACAGTGGATCAGACGTGCAGAAAAGCAGAAAAGACAATCTAGTGAAAAAGACTTGGGACAGACAAGAAGAAATGAAGAAGTGACATTATATCGAGAGAGATGGTGACAGTTAACATGACAGCCCAACTCCATGTAGAAAATGGAAAACAGGGATATGATGATGGTAAGACATGCTAAGGCCACAAAGAAAAGGTCCTCATTTGTAGCTTATCACCATATCACTGAATGAGTCCCTGAACTTTCATACCTGACCACACTATAGTTCTCCATACCATCCCGTACATCATGGTAGTATAGGCACCCCACTACGTAAACATGTATTTTCACACACATACACACAAACACAAACACACACATGCACACACAGATATGCAGAGACCCAACACACACACACACACACACACACACACACACACACACACACACACACACACACACACACACACACACACACCACACCACACATAAGAAGGAATTAGCAAGTCCAGACACAATCACAGAAACACTTGCCTATACACTTGCACCCACAGTCACACACACACACACACACACACACACACACACACACACACACACACACACACACACACACACACACACACGCACACACACGCACACACACGCACACACACACACACAAACATACACACAGTTGGCATCCCCTACCTGCTTCACTAGTGCTACCACCCAGACATACACACACACACACACACAGACACACACACACACACACACACACACACACACACACACACACACACACACACACACACACACACACACACGCAAACATGGCTCTGCTGTACTTACCTATTACAGCAGTCCTTCATCACTGATATAAAAAAAAATTAAATGTGAAGTGTATGCATATCAGTATTTAAAAATAGTATTCCCTGCCATACATTATTATACAATATTTTAAATATTAGATAACAAGAGTAACATCACAAAATGCATATGCTTACCATACTAAACTATACTTTACTAAACATGAGGTAAGTAATCCTGGTCCCCTAATCACTTGTACTTAATGACTCCAGAAACATTTTAATGCATAAAAAATAATTGATATACTGTGAGCAAACAAAGCCACCCTTTGTGTAAGGAAATCTACATTACATATAAATCTCTCTTCAAATGCACTTGTGAATATACTGGCATAGTTGATGGTATAAATATATATTTCTTTACACAAGACTCAGGGACAAAGCAAAGGTACAAAATAAGTGACAATTTTTAAATATTATTCTAATTTAAAAGTTAATGGAACAACAGGCCATGCATGAGAACTATAAAAATCTATGAAACTCTAATGCCTGCTATTACTGACTTGTCAGTTTTTGACGGATAGGGTGGAAATATGAGGCAAAACTAGGGATGTTCTGCAAGGTCAGGAACAGCTGAGATGTGTGATTGGTGGACTAAATTTTACTTTCACTTTTCTGTTTTGTAAAACGCATTTCCTTCATATGCAAATGTATTTGGATCTAGGACTATTGAACGAAAGTTCAATAGTCCAAATCCACAATCACCGAACACACTTTAACAAAAGTGCTTTCACCGAAAAAGCGGTCATTAAAGTGCATTAAAAGACAAACAAACAAACAAATAATAAATCTATTTTTATGCCGGGGGGCTAGCCCCCCTGCACCTCCCTATTTTAATATTCTCAATCTGAGATCGCACCGCACTGTAGTACGAGCTCAGCAGCAGTCATTCCCCCACGACTCCCTCTAGCTGCAGGCACACTTCCGCGAAAGTGCTTTTCAGTAAAAAGCACTTTCGCAGAAGTATGCCCGGCTATTTGTGCTTCAGTGAAAAGTTCCTTCGGGGATGGGGATCAGTACCAATTATATATATATATATATATATATATATATATATATATATATATATATATATATATATATCTATATCATACATTATTTTATATATCCTATTAATTATCCCTTTTTTACTGCTGCTTTTGCTGTAGACTCAACAATTAACTCGAACAGACCTGGACTTTCATTTAACTCTCCCTTTTCCCTTTCTCTGTGTCTGTGCTCAGTTATTAAACCCTGGTATGGAAGGCAGTCTCCAACCAAAGGTTTAGGATTTTGCATGGAAATGTTTGCATACCCCGTTTTCAACTTAGATTAATTTTTTCACAGAAAGACAGCAATTGCTGTGGGTGTGATGGGAAACAGGGAGGTATCTGGGAATGTTTGGGGGGGGGGGGTACAATGCTTTGGTATATTTAAGAAATTCCTTGTAGGATAGTTTCTCAGAAATGGCATGGGAGAAAATTATTTTAACTAAGGAAATGATTCTTTTGAACTGGGATATAGAAAATGAATTGCCTAGACCTATTAAGGTTCTAATAAGTTTAACTCAATCACCTGCCAAAAAAGGCTATTACTAGAAAATGGAAATCAAAAACAAAATCAACTGTAAAAGAATTATTGAATATTGTAAAGGAGATAAAAGAAGTGATGGTGAGATCGTTAGAAAAGGAAAGGAGCAAACTACATAGAACAAAATGGAATCTGTGGTAAAGATGCATGCAGAATTATGTTCAGAGGGAGAAATAATATTTCAGGAAAGGAAATCTAAGCAATGTTAAATTGAATGATAATTGTTAAGAAATATCTGTATAATACATAAAAAAAGGAAAAAATCTTGGTTTGTTTTACTTTTATAATTGAATGCATACTCATGTCACAATGAATTATTAGGTGTTTAAAAAATATACAACTGGGTTATTATATGTTAATCAAAAAGTAATGTGTAAAATATAATAGCATGAGATCTCTTAGCAAAGTAACAGTGTGCCACTCTAATGCCCATATAATATTGAATGATTATACATAAGCTACTTGTATGTAAGCTAACCTCATATGTAGTTCCCTGTTAATATTACTCCATCTGTAAGTTTTTGTAACTTTATTTATGTCATTATATATATTAGTTACATATGACTGACTGCCTGCCTGAAACATGAGGTTTCAACTGTGTATCCAACATACAAAGTGGCTTTGAGCTGAAAATATTCCACTCCTGAAATGGTGGGTCTGCAGGGAAGGTCCAGTTTTTATGCAAATTGATTACTGCCTAAAAAATAGTCCATGGGATTCATTAACAATTATGTAGGCTTCATGCTAATCCTACATGATTTAAGCATGTTAGAGTGATGAACTGTTGTGCTAATCAAACAGGCCTGCTGCTCTTCACACCTACGTTGATGCAAGCACCTTTCCATGGCCAACAATTGTGTTTGCAGCCATGGAAAGTTGCTTGCTAGCAGCAGCACACGATATAAACAAAACAGATCACATATAAGCAATGCTCAGATACAAGCACATCCTATAGCCCAGACCTATTTAAAGGCAAGTACAGGGAAACAATACAGAATGAGGGGATGTGAATGGGGGAAATGGTACCCAAAAATGTATTATAATGATGTGAAAATGTTAGAGAGGGGTAGTGTTTAAAGTGTAAACATATCCTGCAGGCAAATGTGACAAAAGTGTATAAGAAGCATTTCTGACATAAAACCTGCAATACTGATGTAGTGATAATAAGTGTGAATGTCAATCCTGCAGATGCACACTTAAATAATAACAGACAGATCAAGGATGTGATAGGGAAATAAAGCTGCAGTGAAACAAAGTGGAGTGAAAATATTATATACGGTTTGATTAAAAATTGACTTCAGATAACAGTTTGAGGACGGAAGATGCATTATGGGATGAATGCATAGAATGCAGTCATAACATTTAAGGGTGAATATACAGGGAGTTAATGTATGAAAGCTGACAGCACCACTGTATTATCCGTCTCACCATGTATACACAAGAAGAAAAGGACCTTAAAGCTGTAATATTAAGTAACTCAGAAAAGGACAAGTTTTTACAAAGGAATGACAGTAGCACCAATTGGAAAGATGTTCACCCCCCTATGAGCATTTAATAGACAGCCAAAAGTGGTATGGTTATGTAAATGATAGGTGTCAATCTAATAACGCACAATATACATAAGTGACCAATGACAAGACTGAGTGGATGACATGTCAGGTATCCAGTTTTGCATCTGCTCATTTACAAATGTCTGACATACTAATACTGGGCATGCTCACATATAAATACAGGGAACAGTAACAGAACAGTAATTCAACTACAGAAACACAACAGAAAGTGTTGTAACCAGGACAGGGGGGGGGGGGGGGGGTTCACATTTCCTGATGGTCCTATTAAATCCCATACAGTAAGAAACATTTATGGAATCACACATCTGCCAGTAAGACGTATGTTGTGCTATAAATAATTGCAGTATTTAAACACATCTGGAGGATGACATGCAATACAGAACATAATTATCTGATGATGATGAGGTAATTCGTATGAGCAAGAAATGACATAAGAAACTTTTGCATCATGTCCTTTCAGAAAACTCTTCTGAACAGATTATCACAGAGAAATGCATAACAATCATGGATGCCACAGACATATGCATATTGGTCACATAAGGAAGAATACCCCAAAGGGCATACAGCACTATCATACCCTATAAGGTGTACTCATGACCTAGCTGGTAAGAAAATGCATGACAAAACTGGCCCTATGACAGTGTGTGTAAGCCACTGTAGTCTGACACAGATGTTACCAGATTTAACCCCCTTCCCCTTCTCATGACCCCTGTGTTGACTACATGTGCCACAGCAGATATCAGTGGAGGCTGTTACATATAACTGACTAGAATGTGTCCGTCAGCACAGGAGGTATAATGTGGACAATCAGATTTAGTCAAAATGATGGAAAGGTGCTGCACATGTTACTGTCCACACAGTACTGGGCATTACAATATTATTCTTTGACAAGGAATCTGTTTTCATCATGTAGGATGCACACTGTCCCAGAAGTGAACACCACCCGTACCCTCTTGCTGGTCTGCCTACAGCACCTAGATTACATTTTTTCTTTTTTTCTCAGTTTGTATTATTCTTCAGTTTTTCCTGCATTCATTAAACACATTTTAAAGATACCATTTCTTTACCACAAAAATAAATAAATAAATAAATAAATAAATACAGGAAAACCACCCCTACTAGAGCAGCACCCTATATAGCTGCTAGAGCGGCACCCTATGTAGCTGCCTAGCTGGCCTATGCCTAAGGCTGGCTATGATCACAAGATAAACATCATTGCCTGAATCACAGCACCACACAACCATGCTGAGGTACAACTGAGACAGTGTGCAGTTAAATGGATGACATCACCAAAGTCTATTAGCTGCATGTTTATGCTAATAACATGCTCAAAGTGCACAAGAACACTGTACAGCTACACATTGTATGTGTAGTATACACAGCATGAGGGTGAAAGACACACTCACAGCTGGACTCAAACATCTAACATATGCAGTCACACAATATAGAAAGCACTCTATAAACATCATTAAATACAGGTATGTTTTCAGTATGTAATGATTTTGTGGGCTAAATATTATTTTCTCGGGTGGTGCTAGGATTTTCTAGTGTCACAGTATGCCACTGTAATTCAATCCCATAATCAGAAGGATACATAAAGGTGGTTGTGAGGTGGCCAATAGTAAATGACACTAATTATTTGTCACACTATTGATGTAATGATGGAATCGAGCCACCTACATATCCACTTACACAATTTATACAGCATATTATCAGCAGCCAGCACTACAGCAGAATAAGGACTGCAACTAAGACATACAGCATCTATGAAGGGATGACATCAGCAGTGTATAAGCAAAGAGATGTATCTGGTAACGGTATTTTTACAGCCAATCAGTGCTTGTAAAAGTTGCCACTACATGTGTGTATAAAACTATCCTGACTCCATTGGCAGTCACATTTACAGAAATTAAGAACTACTGTATTTGAGAATCCTACCTATCCAATTACAAATTATAGGGAATAGTTTAAGGCATTCCAGCACCACAGGAGATGTCTAATATTCAAATAACTTCAGTTCACTTGCAGAACAATGACCTCATCAGTGTGTTGAGCCGGGTTTACTTTGTTTCGTTGAATCTCATTTGACTGAATTTCATTTCACCCTAACGACATCACTGAAAACACAAATTACTAAAAACTCATTTCACTGAATCTCATTTCACTGAACTAAACTTAGTATATATGGCACTGTGTAGAGTACTGTAAGGAAAGTAAAAGGTATATGCCCTTTTCACCCCTTTAGTGTGACCCTGGAGTTAGTATATATAGTTAGGATGGTGTGGGAGGCGTAGCCCCCACCTTGTTTGTTTTAGGTTCATAGGTTCAAAGGTTCATAGGTAGGTACTAGTCTATCTGCCCGAAGGCATTTATAAGCCTAGCAAGAATGTGTTGGCTTTCACGCCCCCTTAGATTAGTTCCCTGTGCCTCTGTCCAGCAGAGCCACTGAAGTGATCCCCGGGGTAAACTTTCTGTTTCCCATCCACTTGTCAAGGTTTGTCTTGAAGAGTGTTAGTGAGGAGCTCTGCCTAATATAGATTGGAATCTTGTTCCAAAGCATGGGAAGTCTCTGGGACAGGAATCTATCCCTTCAGCACGTCCTATTTATTGTTGTGGTGAGGTTTAGATCCTTAGAGTGTGTGGCTTGAGGGGATAAGGTTTTCTTTAGGTGGAGCATGTCCATCAATTCTGGATTGGACATGGCCTTGTATGTCAGGCAGAGATCACCTCTGAATAGGCAGTATGCAACCGAGTACAGCTGGAGTTTCTTCAGTCAAGCTGCATAGGGCATCTGCTTGAGGCCAGTGATCCTCTTGGTGAGGTACTTCTGTGGTCTTTCCAACTATTACAGGTGTCTTGTAAGGGACATCCCAAATGGGGCATTGTACTCTATGATGGGTCTAATAAGTGATGAGTATAGGGGCACAATGACCTCTTTTGATCTGGATGCAAACCCTTTTGTGATTAGGTGAGCCACATAGAAGGATGTTCTAACCTCTTTGGCAATGTGATTATCAAAGGAGAGATTACTATCTACTTGGGTCCCCAGATCCCTTACTATGTTTTCTGTATTTAAGGGACTACAACCTATGTGGTAGTTTGTGGTTACTTTTTTTTTCCAATGGGGATGACTATGCACTTTTTGGCATTTAGTTTGAGGCCATGATTTTGACACCAGGCATCCGTCTCAGTGAGACCCTTTTGGAGGATGTCTGTGTCAGGCAGAGAGACAATTAATGCCCCTAGTTTGCAGTTGTCTGTAAACTTGGTCAGTCATAGTACTCCTGTGCTTGCCTGTACTTCTGAGAAGTATATGCCGAACAGGAGGGGTCCTAGGACTGAGCCCTGGGGAATGCCACTTGTAACCGGTTTACAGTCAGACCTGGCTCCCACAACTCTCACCATGTAGGTTCTGTCCATGAGCCAACTGGCAACCCATCTTGTGACATAGGGGGTTATGTTCAGGCTGGTGAGCTTGTCTATAATACCAGAATGGGGAATGGTGTTGAAGGCCTTTTTGCGGTCTAGGTAGGCTGCATGTACCACCTTTCTATAGCCTTGGTAACTGTCTCAAAGAAGTCCACCAGGTTTAGGAGGCATGATCTGCCCTTAACAAAGCTGAACTGGGTAGGGTCCAGTGTTTGGAGGTTCCCAATGTCTTTGTTAATGAGTTCCATGATGATGCATTCCATAGCCTTGCAGAACAAGCTAGTCAGGCTTATAGGTGATAGTTCCCAGGGTCTGTTGTGGCTCTACCTTTGTGGAGTGGAATAACCATTGCTGCGCACCACTCTATGGGTACGTAACCTATGGAGAGGCTGAGTTTGAACAGTGTGTTTAGGTGAGGGGTTAGTTCATCTTTGAGCTCATGTAGGATGCAGCCTGGGGCACTGACCGGTCCCATTGATGCTGTGTTTTTGGCTTTGGAGAGGGCTGTTTTAACCTGAGTGTTTGTGATTTCAGGGGCTCTACATTCTTCTGGTATGGTTATGGGCCCTTTTGGGAGTGAGAGGGGGCTGATGTTTGCACTGAACCTGTCTGCCAGGATGTTGGCAATACTGATTGGTTCAGTGTATTTTGTGCCATTCTGCACTAATTCTGAGCGGATCTAAGCATTGCCACTTAGATTCTTGACATAGTTAAAGAATGCCTTGTGGTTATCTTTGGAGTCCTTGGCAATTTTTCTTTCGAGGCTCGCCTTGGATGATTTTATGAGGGATTGTAGTTTCTTGCTGATACTGATCAGGGATGTCTTCCCTTCTTGAGATTTTACTCTTTTTTGTACAAGTTTCCTCCTTCTATTGTATAGCTTGTTTATGGCAGGGGTCCACCAGACTGGTTTACTTTTCTTGGAGGAGTGAGTCTTGATTTTTCTTGGGATAGCACATTAGTAAAGGATTTTGCAGCTTGGACAGTGTTATCCTTTAGCATGGGAGCTTTGAAACTTTCCACCTTGGTCTTAAGTAACGTGAAGTTTGCTTTTGAAAAGTTTTTCATGGTGGTTTCCTTATCAGGGGGTGGGGGCGGAATGTGGATATCCAAAGGGATTTGTTTATGGTCAGATCTAACCAGCAAGGGGTTGATCTCCGGTGTGGAACACCGGTCGCCCATGTTGGTGATGACCAGGTCCAATATGTTGTCACCTCTGGTGGGAGTGTTGACCAGTTGATCCAGGGCATTTGAGTTTATAAATTATCGGAAATGTTGGGCAAGGGAGTTAGTACTTGAGTAGTTCTCCCAGTTAATGTTTGGGTAGTTGAAATCACCCAATATTAGGGTGTTTGGTAGGACCTTTATGTTTCCCAGTGCTTCCAGAAATGCAGAATGGGGGTCCTGGGACATGGTGAGTGATCTGTAGCAAGCTATAATTTGAATTACAGCTTTGTCTGTTGTTAGTTGCATGTGGATGATCTATGTAGCACCGTGCTGTGCCACTAACCTGGAGGTATGGGTATCCTTGATGAATATGGATACTCCCCTGCCTTTTGTATTTTGGTCCAGGTTCTGTGGCTGAAATGTATGGTATGAGTTGTAGCCTGGTAGTGCTGGGGTGCTCTCTGGATCCCTAAATCAGGTTTCTGTTACTGCATATATATCAATTTTCTCCATAATGAGGAGTGCCTCGAGTGCATGCATTTTGAGGTTTAGACTTCTGGCATTAAGTAGCATTACCCTCAGACATGTGTTACTTGTGCTATTTATGGTGGTGGGTTTGTCTTTTGAGACTTGCCTAAAAAATTATTATTCCTGCTCAGGTGAGCAACATAAGCGAAATATTAACTGATTTGCGCCTGTTTGTCCGTAAAATTAACCTAAAATGTATGTTTAAAAACAAAGAACAATGTAATGAAGCTGGTTATGTTAATAATAATAATAATTTTAAGAGAAAGAGTGTATTTACACCAGCACAAACACCCACTACAGAATGTTTTATTAAGGCTTGTGAATCTGATTTCTATGAATATTTTAATAATAAGAAAAAAAGAGATTTATATGTTAACTTGTCACATTTAGAATGGGAATCACTATATGCACTTCGACAAGATAAAGAAATAATTATAAAGCCTGCAGATAAAGGGGGTGGAATAGTTATCCTAGACTTTGATATGTATAATACATTGATGCTGAACATGCTTAGAGAAACTGACACTTATAAGGAGATTAATTCAAATGATCTAACTACAGTTATCTTTTCAGTACATCAGGAATTATACGATTTCCTTATGTGCAGGCAGATAGACCAAGAGTTGTATCAGTATTTCTTAATAGAACAACCTAAAATACCCTATATAAAAGGGCTGCCAAAAGTACATAAAGGGATACTACCACCACCACTACGACCTATAGTAGTAGGGGATGGGTGGGTTACGGAAACTATGTCAGTTTACATAGAAAAGAAACTAAGACCTATTATTGATAAGATAAATAGCATTCTGAAAGATACATATCAATTATTAGATGTTCTATCTAATATGAAAGAAGGCATTCCTAAAGATAGTCTATTAATTACTATGGATATGAGGAATCTTTTTACATCCATTCCGAATAGCTATGGCTCAGAAGCCATTAGATACATTTTACATAATACAGACATGTTCAGTAATAATGAAAGAATATTATTGAATGCAATATTAGACCTTATACTGAATAATAATGTATTTCTATATGATAAGAAATTGTTTTTGCAGCAATGGGGAGTGGCTATGGGCACTCCCTGTGCAAACACTTACGCAAACCTTGTGGTATACTACTGGGAATGTATGCATTTATTTAATCATGCTAAGTTTGATAAAATGCTGCTATATAAAAGATTTGTAGATGATATAATAATTGTTTGGAATGGTACTTTACAAGAATTTTTAGATCTAGTAGAATACCTAGAAACTACAACATCCTTTTTCAGATTCACTATTGAACACTCTAGAACTGAAATTAATTTTCTAGATATTACCATTACCAAGGATGACAAAGGAAAGCTAAGTCACACTATCTACAGAAAAACCTGTTGGAAGAACACACTATTGGAGTATAGCAGCATGCATCCTAGGCATATATTTTGTAACATTGTCAAGGGTCAATACACAAGAGTTAATAGATTATGCAAGAACTCAGAAGATAGAATACAACAGACTATGAAACTGAATAACATGTTCATAGAGAGACATTATGATAAAGTAATGATTCAAGAGGAGCTTTTTTCATCAGGATCCAATACCACCCCCTTGAAAAATAGTAATGAGCTTTATCAGGCATATACTAGACCGGAGTTAAATAATGAGATAATTCCTTTTCAAACTAGGTACACTAGTGACATTAGGAATACTACCAGTATAATAAGGAAGAACTGGAGTATTTTACTCACTAATGAAGAAATTAAGGCAGTAGTGGGAGTTAAACCACGTTTTTTGTATACTAACAGTAAAAATCTTAAAAGGTTGTTATGTTTAGAAAAACAAAGTCTAGAGACTGAAGAAACACAAGTTAAGATACAGTTAAATATAAAAGGTGACCTTACTAGAATAAATGAGATAGGTACACATCCATGTAAAAAGTGTAGTATGTGTAGATATATTTCAGAAGATATAGAGTTTGTTCATCCATATTTAAAATACACCTTTAGACCCAATTTTAGATCAGATTGCAGTAGTGCCTACCTGGTATATTTAGCTAATTGTTTATTTTGTAAGGCGTTCTATATTGGGATGACGACCAGATCCCTTAAGGAACGCATGTACAATCATATATATGATATAAAGAAAAAAGATTTAAAGAATGCCCTAACTAAACATGTAACTAACAATCCTGGGCATGAGTTTAGATTTAGAGCACTACAACTAGTAAGTTCAAGCAATAGGAAAGGTGATGCTTTCAATGAACTAGAAAGCATAGAGTTGCAATGGATTCTGAAATTTAAAGCACACTACACCCCAGGTATAAATCAGTATATCAGTGTAAGGTCAGTCCTCAAAAAGAGAAGTTTAAAGTAATATATATCTTCATATATACCAATGGAGATTATGAAGCTATATTATCTTTTACTTTTATATATTTTTTCTCTTTATACATCCTCTTTATGTATATTGGTTGACTTGGTTTCAACTTATAATTAAGGACCACTCTAAATAAATATATACGTTATGATTAATACGTAAAATATCTGTCTCAAAGGTGTTCCATGTCTAGACATGATCTATATTATAATATTTTATACATAACATACTTCACCTATATGGTTTATTCATATAGATATGCCTATGGATTTCTTTTGATTGATATTTCCAGTATTCACTAATATTATCATATATTTCGTTATACATTATTTATTTATTTATACTATTTATTACATATCATATGCTATATTTATTATTACTAAAGGCCTTTTTTATATACATGCTAGTTTTTAAATAGGTTTTAATGAATTTAATGCACTCTTTTCTCTTATACATGCAGCTTTAGATAGGCATACATTGAGTTTAATAATCTTTAAGAAATACATGTTTAATGGGAATGAGAGAGAGACAGGCACAATTAGAGACATATTTAATACATAGCTTGAGTTAGATTATTAACCCCATAAGGTTTAATAAATAATACATATTGATTAAATGTATAAAGAATGCTTTACAATGACTATATATATATAGTCCATATAGTATATACAATATGTAATGGAAGTTGGTTGTTTGTTGTTTTTGTATACATATTTATTTTTATATATATTTATACATATTCTGGATTAATGCATTATATATATATGTCTTAACAAGCATTTCTATATATACATTTTAAAAGTAGCCAAGTTAAAATGTTTTTTATATAGCAATATGTTTGTATGAATTTTAGTATGGAGTATAGTCAAACATAATAAGTTCTCTTTTTAGTGTGAGTTCTTTTAAATATACAGACTAAATGTTCTTATTTTATTTTATTTTAGAATATGTGAAAGTGCTTTGTGTGTCCCCCTCTTTTGTGTGTTTCTTTAGTTACTTGTTTGTCTAGCTCTAGCAAACTGCTACTATTTTAAGACACTGTCTCTTTATGTTAGAACATCTCCGGAAATGTTGATTAGGATGATAATTGTTTCGGCATCTAATGAGCTTTGTAATTAAATCTAATGAGCAGTACTATATAAGTTTTAACATAGACACAAGTAAAATAGATCTGAAGAAGCGTACTGTTTTTGTACGTGAAAGTGCTCATCTGTTCTTGTACAAATAAAGAAGTTTCTACGTTTTGGCTGCATTACCGTGGTGGTCTTCATTCCTGTGTTTCCTGACATGTGTTACTTGTGCTATTTACGGTGGTGGGTTTGTCTTTTGAGACTTGCCTAAAAAAGGCACTATAGGGTTGGCAAGAGCCTTAGCCAGTATTCGAAAGCCTAAGGGTGACAGGTGCAAGCCGTCTCTAGCAAAGCAGCGTGTCTTGTCGAGCATGTCATCCCAGGCAGACAGACACTGGATCCCCTTTGAATGACACCAGAAACTTAGCCAATTGTTAAAACTGATATTTTTTTTTCTTTATTCCGTGGTATCATTCTTGGTGAGGGCAGGATGCTACTCAGGGTCAGGGTCATACCAGCCTGGGCTACGTGATCAGAGAGTTCTTCCATGTCTCTTTTCATGTAGTCTAGGGAGGTATGACTCAGGTCATTCACACCAACATGGACAATGGCAGAGTCGTATTTGTACTTGTTCTGGAGTGACCTGAGTGCTTTTGTTATGTGGTGGATCCTAGCACCTGATAGGCAACTAACAGTAACCTTCTCCTTATTCAGCCTAGTGATGAGTAGGATGTCAGTGTGCCTGACTATAGAGTCACCTATTATTAGTATGTTGGGTATTTTCTTTTGCCTTAAGGGCTGTGACTGCATGGCACACTGGTTTTGTGAAGTATGTGTTTCATGGTTTGTGTAGGGGGGTGTAGGTTGCTTGAATGTCTGCTTTGGAGGTCTCTGTTGCTTTTGCAGATTTTTATTTAGAGCCTCCGAGTATGTTTTTGTGTATTTATGTGTGTTTTTTGCCGGTGCTGGTTTAATGGGCCTTTGTGAGACTGATGGTATGATGCCAGTATTTCCCTTCTCCTCTTGACTGTCTAATCCAGTCTTGGGTTGAGAGAACTTATCCTCCAGTTTGGCTGTACAATTGCATCTCTCGCATGTATTAGTGTTTGGCGGTAGGAGGAGAGGGTTGTCAGCGTACATGAGGCAGTTGTAACATTGCCTCAAAATGCTCAGATTCACCAGTTGGACTGGAAAGTACACCTGAAACTGCTCTTTGGACATGCCTGGATAGGTACAGTGAACTGTTTTACTGAATGGCTGGTAAGGTCGAATAGAGAGCCTTGTCCTTCTGTACAGTATGGGGGGGGGGTCTAGTACTAGGGTTTATAAGTGCTTACTATGTGTTTTGAGCATGTCCCAGGCTGAGAAATGAATGGCTTGAGTGGTTAAGTTGAAACTTTGTCTAGTTTCAAGGGAAAAATTGAAGAGGATAATTTGTGGAGCCGGGAATAGTTATACCCTAGCTAACTGGTGCTGCCCAGCATGCAAAACCGGGCAAATGCATTGTTTATAGCAGGGAAATGAAAGAGATAGAAATTAGCCCAAAATGGTCAATAAACTACTAATTTCTGGGCTGAAACCACTCCTCCAGGGACAGATAGGCTGCTCAAAGCTCCATTCTCTCACAGGTGAACAGAAAAGCTTCCTTCTATCCAAGTAAGGTATGGGCAAACACAGAGATTTGCAACACAGCTCTGAATTCAGCACTAACCTGAAAACTGGACTATACTAGCCTAGAAAGGCAGGAAACAAATATATATATATTTTTTCAAAAAATAAAGCAGATAACAATAAAAAAAAAAAAACACTTTAAATGCACAGAAAATTATGCTTATTGTTATATATCTGAGTTCAGAGTTGTAGTCAATGCCCCTAGTAATAAAGTAGGAAGAAACACAAATACACTAAAAGCAGATGAATAAAGTGCAATATATATATATATACATATATATATATATATATATATATATATATATATACATACACATATATAAAACAATAGAAAACAAACAAACTGATTTAAACAAGTTACCCAATTAACCAGAAAAAAGCTCAAAACTGAGCCCTGTTCCAGCAGTCTTCAGTCAGACAAGTTCTAACTGCACACTCCCACTACTAGGGTGTAGGGAAACCTTCTCCAAAAAAAGATGGCCTGGATCAGTGCTCAAGTTATACAAACAAAGCTAGATTCAGCAGTCCTGAATCTGCTCCTATGCTACAGCAACGAGGTGCACCAATTTCAGAAAGAAACAGTTCAAATAAGCAGGCACAATAAGCCTGTGAGCAGAAATTCCCAGATCAGAAGGACAGAATCCAGCCTCTCCTCCCACAACAGTGCAGACTACAAACCTTCTTAATGTAGAATAACTGGCCTGAAGCCCAAGTGCTTAAAACAGAACTAAAACACTTTTAGAATAGCAGACACTGAGCCTTCCGTCAGCAATTCCCAGCTTAGAAGGATGTAAGCTATTTTACCAGAAACTTCAAAACAATACATTTTAAACAATAGACATGCACAGTTGCAACAGCAATGACTAGCTCTCTCCAGAAGACAATATGTAATTCAAACTAAAATGGGGGGCTACACCCCCCACACCCCCCAATGTGGGGGGCTGTGCCACACACACACACCCTAACTATATATACTAACTCCAGGATCGTACTACAGTGGGGAAAAGGGCATATACCTTTTACTTGCCTTACAGTACACAGTGCCATATATAATAACTGCAGTTCAGTGAAATAAGATTCAGTGAAATTAGTTTTCAGTAACTTGAGCTTTCAACACAGGGGTCAGGGTGAAAAGAAATTCAGTGAAATGAGATTCAATGAAATAAAGTAGACCCATTGAACCAGGGGTGCAGGCAGAGAATATAATGTTGTAATTGTGTGCTGTTATTGATTCCTAACCTGACATTTAAAAAATGGAAATGCCCCCCATTCGACTTAAAATTTTGCATCACTTTCCCTGTAAAAACATTAAATGGGTATATTTCAACCCATGACACTGCTATTTTAAGCATTAATATATAAATTTCTGAGGATAGTATTGACTAAAGAAGCAAAATTTCCTTTACATAAAGCATAGGAAATTGTAATCATTACATTACAAACAGTATGCATAGCTACACCCTTGTGTAACAATGAAGTTGTGTATATAAAAGGTGAACGTATGGGAAGGAGTAGTCAGTTATCTTTGAGTTTAATAAAGTAAATTCAGATTACAGGTTGAATGAGCACATGTTCACCCAGCTGTAAGCAACCTTTCACAAACACACAAATCTATCATGTTGGGTATTAAACCTCCTTCCTATCTACTTACATAATCTAGAGACCACTTCAAGTGTCACAAGCAAAGTCCAACTCTAAGAGGAGAGAGAGATTGTAT
Source organism: Protopterus annectens (assembly GCF_019279795.1). Taxonomy (NCBI): domain Eukaryota; kingdom Metazoa; phylum Chordata; order Ceratodontiformes; family Protopteridae; genus Protopterus; species Protopterus annectens. The sequence goes on from NC_056728.1 coordinate 1,205,971,423, forward strand.
TTTTGTCAGGATAACCTCTTCAGTGTGTTCCATGCAGGATATTTCCATAAAAGTTGTTATAAGGGAGTTGTGTGAACACTGAAATGCATTCTCTCCAGGGAAAATGTAGACAGCATCAAGCACACACATGCATGTTTTCAATGTTGAGTATCAAACCTCCTTCCTATTGACTTTTGGCAGTCTAGATTACTCACAAGTGCCACAGTAGAACTCTAACTGTCAGGGAGGAGATTGTACTTTTGTCAGGATGACCTCTCAGCGTGTTTCATACAGGATGCTTCTGTAAAAGTTGGTATAGGGCAGCTCCATGCATATTTAAATGCATCCTCCCCATGGGAAATTGAGACAGCAAAAAGCATTACATGCACATATACATATAAGTTTTCCATGGTAGCCATTGAACTTTCCAGCTGTTTAGTTAATACAATCTAGAGAGCACAGTATTACTTGCAAGCTCCACAGGAGAAGTCTGCTGCTTAGTGAGAAATTGTACTTTTGTCACCAGGACCATATCAGACTGTTTCATGCAGGGTGTTTCTGTAAAGGTTGGTATAAGGGAGCTGTGCACACATTTAAATGCCTCCTCTCCAGGGGAAATAGAGACACCAGTTAGCATTCCACCTACACATACAAGTTTTCCAAGGTGGATATCAAAGCTCCTACCTATCTAGGTAACACAATCTAGACAGCACTGTATTAGTCAGTAATACCACAATAGAAGCCTGATTCTTAGGGCAGAGATTGCACTTTTGTCAGAATGACCTCATCAGTGTGTCTCAGAGGGGATGTTGCTGTAAAACTAGGGATAAGGGAACTGTGAGAACAGTTAAATGTATTATTCGCAGAATTGGATAGATCACCAAGTACTACACACAGCCTCTTTCTCACACACACACACACACACACACACACACACACACACACACACACACACACACACACACACAAGTCTTTCATGTTGGGTATTCAACCTCCTACCTGTCTAAGTTACCCAATCTAGAGAGCAATGTACTAGCCACAAGTGCCACAGGGAAAGTCTGACTCTCAGGTGAGAGAGTGCACTCTTATCAGGATCACCTCATCAGTGTGTTTCATACAGGATATTGCTATAAAAATAGGGAGATGGGAGTTTAGAGAACAGTTGAATGTATTATGCTCAGGATAAGTGGATACACCACCAAGTGGTGCACACATTCTCTTACTTATGACACACTCACACACGTCTTTCATGCTGGGCAATAAATCTCCTACCTATCTAAATTACACAATCTAGTGAGCAACCTACTAGTCACAAGTGCCAGAGGAGAAGACAGACTACACCTATGTGAAACTAGACACTGGAATATTAGTAAGAAGCAATACTTTGAAGAGATGGTGCTGTGCACCCCAGGTCATGCAACAAATGTGTATGTGTGCACAGGACAACGTAACATGATTGTCACATATAATGATACAATTTTACAGTTCAATGGAGATACTGTTCTTACTGTAGATTGTGTTACTGTGAGGGACGTTGACATGTTCCACATAATGGGATGACATACACACTGACTGTTGTACACCATTGGTTATCAATCAAACATTACAGTGACAATGTTGGTATGATTACACACTTGTATTTTCTCAGACTTGCACTATGTGCATTGGCAAGGCAAAGATACAAGTCATACATAGGACAGTACACTGCAGAACGACAGTGATGGCTTTGGTGAAAATAAGTTGAGCAAGCTAGTAACACAGTGCAAGTGTAAACACTGTAGAGCATACATATTACTTCACTTGAATGAATAAAGGCAGTTAACATAATTCAAAAATCATGATCATCTTTGGGCAACAAGTACAGACATACAATGGTTGTGCAACAGAAAACTATAATTCTTTGACCTCCTCTTTTTTTTCTTCAACTCTTTGAGTGCAGTACTGCTAAGCTGATTTGTGTTGCTTATAACAAGCTGCTAGCACATGCTTAATCATACCTTGAAGTGTTGAACTTACTGTCGCTACTACCAGTATTCTATGTTGCTCTGTGCTGACTTCTTCACAAGCATCTTTACAAGACAGCCTTTACAATAGGTACCTGCTACAGGCAGATTACTGTAGCAGCAGGATAATGATGTGTGAAGAAAAGGTTTAGCCAAGATTTGCACACAAAGTAGTCAGACAGAGCATCATGAAACATGCTGTTATCCATACATACACAAACATTTTCAGCCTGCAAAGAAAAATAGAACTGAGTTTTATCTTAACACTGAAATTATAAATTTATGTTTGTGAAAGTTAATATTTGACAGCAGATTTCAGCAAACGTGAATGTATGTAATCTTCTTTATTACCTTATGTCCACTGGGTTCTGTACATCCAACTCATCATCTTGTTTACATTTACATAAAACTGAATAAACATAGCTTAGCACATTGGTACAAAGGAAGACAGGGTAATGCAGACAAAAACAATCAGATCCAAAAATATTGCCATAAGCTTTCCTTTTTTAAACTTACATTTAGCCTTAGTTGTATTTGTTGCTCTGTGCCAGACAATGAGCAAATATAGAGGTGGGAGAATAATTAATCAAAATGGAGAAGATACATCGACAGGGTAACATGGAGGCAGGGACTAAGCAGATTATCACTGAAGAATGATAATGAGGCTCAAAACAATATGTTGCCAACAGGTACACCTTAATTAGGGAACCAAAAACACTCAGTAACACATAGCTAATGCCTGGATTAGAACCCTTGAAATTATTAAAAAAAAACATTCTTCATACTTGAGCATTAGCTCATCACAAGACAAAGGAATTACTACTTCACAGCATTAAAGTAACACTATTGAAGCACACTGGCAAGTTATTGAAGAAAAAGGGGTAAAGAGAGAGACAGAGACAGATGTAGAGAGGGATAGTAATAATGTCTGGTAGGACATGTAGGCACATCTGTTTGGTGTTTTAGTCTTAATTATTAAATCCTTATCAAACTGTCATGCTCTGTACGATAAACAGATTGCTATAGGCATGGATAAGGGCTGTAACAGTGCAATAAACATGAATACCTAATGAGGGTAAGATCGGCTTACTAAATCTCCCTGTTTGGGTTACATGTTTTTGAAAATGATGCCTTGCTGCTCTACTACACTGTTATTTTAAGGAAATGTGTTATATGTAGAAAAATACAGACATTCCAAGCAAATATATGATAGGAATTTGAACTGCCATGAAATAATAAACTGACCTACAACTGTAATTGAACCCACGACACTATGACAAAACATAAAACTACAAACAGGGTAATTATCTCATCATATATTCAACAACTTGTAAAAAAGCAGCAAAAAGAAGAATCCACAACCGGCCACAATACAAACACAGATTTATTGAAGAACTCTAGCGCCTCGGCTCCCAGCCTTCCAAGAGTAATACAAATACACAACATTTCACAAGCCTTTTTTATAACATCATTAATTAATTAATTATTCAACTACATAATAATTGCTTCTACTTGATTTCCAAATGTAAACCTACAGGTAGCATTGTATTAAATTTTAAAATATAAACAGATTCCTTATAAAGAAGCTTCTCTTTTATGTCACATACTTCAATTTTCATAAAAATGTGCTCTAAAACAGAAACTTGCAACAAAGAATGATCCCTATCATGTGCTGCTTTAAAATGTATAGCAATATGCCAGGATTCGCCACAATAACCCATGCACTCAGGTCACTCCACAACAAGTACAAATATGACTCTGTCATTGTCCATGTTGGTGTGAACGACCTGAGACATACCTCTCTGGACTACATGAAAAGAGACATGGAAGAGCTCTCCGATCTTGTAGCCCAGGCAAGCATAACCCTAGCCCTGAGTAGCATTCTGCCATCACCCAGAATGATGCCGCAGTACAAGGACAAAATTACTGACTTCAACAATTGGCTAAGCTTCTGGTGCCATTCTAAAGGGATCCAGTATCTGTCTGCCTGGGATGACATGGTTGACAGACCACGATGCTTTGCCAGAGATGGCCTGCACCTGTCCCCCCTGGGATTCCGGATACTGGCTAAGGTTCTTGCCATCCCATAGTGCCTTTTTTAGGCAAGGTTCAAATGACAAATTCACCACCGTAACAGGAACAGGCAAGCAAAAACTGAGGGTGATGCTACTCAATTCCAGAAGTCTAAATCTCAAAATGCACTCACTCGAGGCGCTCCTTAAAATGGAGAACATCGATATCTGTGCAGTGACTGAGACCTGGTTTAAGACTCCAGAGAGCACCCCTGCACTACCAGGCTATAACTCATACCACACTTTTCGGCCATGTAACCTGGACCGGAACACCAAAGGCGGAGGTGTATCCATATTCATTAAGGATATCCACACCTCCAAGCTAATTGCTCAGCATAATGCAGCCGAGGTTATCCAAGTGCAACTAACTCTGGGCAAAACTGCAATCAAAATTGTAGCTTGCTACAGATCACCCACCATGCCCCAGGATTCCCACTCCTCTTTTCTTGATGTACTGGAAAATATTAGGGTTCAACCAAACACCCTAATAATGGGCGATTTCAACTACCCCACCATTAACTGGGAAAACTAATCATGTACCAACTCCTTCGCTCAACGCTTTCTGGAATTCATAAACTCCAATGCCCTGGATCAACTTATCCACACCCCCACCAGGGGTAACAATATCCTAGATCTAGTCATTACCAATATGAGTGACTGGTGTTCCATACCCGAAGTCAATGCCTCATTGGTCCGATCCGACCATAAGCTAATTACACTAGATATCCACATCCTGCCTCCACCCTCATTAAGGAAACCATGATAAAAAATTTCTCCAAAGCCAACTTCATGCTTCTTAAGACAGAAGTGGTGAACTTCATGACACCCATGCAGATGGACAATACAGTTATGACTACTGAATCCTACACAATTGCACTTTATAAGCACTTACATGAGTGCATGGCTCATGCTATGCCAAACAGAACCAAGACGCTATCCTCCAAAAAAAGGAAGCCAATCTGGTGGTCCCCTGCCATAAACAAACTGTACAACAGAAGGAAGAAACTCTTGCAAAAGAGAGTAAAATCCCATGAGTGGAGGAGATCCCTAGTCAGCCTCAGTAAGAAGCTGCGATCCCTGATAAAATCCTCCAAAGCTAGTTACAAAAACAGAATCGCTACTGATTCTAAAGACAACCACAAAGCATTCTATAGCTATGTCAAGAATCTGAATGGTAACACTCAGATCTGCTCTGAGTTATTGCACAATGGCACTAATTATACAGACCCAACTGATATTGCCAACATCCTGGCAGATAGGTTCAGTGCTAACTGTACCCCCCTCTCACCCCCTAAAGAGCCCATCTCTATACCGGAAGAATGCAAAGTTCCTGTAATCATGGCTGCACAGGTAAAAACCACACTCTCCAAAGCCAAGAACACAGCATCCATGGGATCACACAACATCCCAGGCTGCGTTCTACATGAACTACAGAACGAACTGGCACCCCACCTAAGTACCATTTTCAATCATAGCCTCACCTCAGGCTTTGTGCCTGCTGAATGGCACACAGCAATGGTTATCCCACTCCACAAGGGGGGAGCCACCACAGACACTGGGAACTACTGCCCCATTAGCCTGATGAGCCTGGTCTGCAAGGCCATGGAACGTATCATCATGGAACTTATAAACAAAGACATTGGTAATCTCCAAACTCTGGATCCCACCCAGTTCGGGTTTGTAAAAGGCAGATCATGTCTCCTAAACCTGATAGACTTCTTTGAAGCAGTCACCAAAGCTATAGACAAGGGTAAGGTGGTTCACACAGCCTATCTAGATCTTGCCAAGGCTTTTGACACCATCCCCTACTCTGGAATTATAGATAAACTCAACAAACTAGGTATAAATCCCTATGTCACAAGATGGGTTGCCAACTGGCTCACTGGCAGAACCCACACTGTGAAAGTAGCAGACTCCAAATCTGACTTCAGACCTGTGACAAGTGGAGTACCACAGGGTTCAGTCCTGGGTCCTCTCCTGTTTGGTATCTACTTCTCTGAAGTACAGGCTAACACAGAAGGTCTTTGGCTAACGAAGTTCGCAGATGACTGCAAACTAGGAGCCATAATCGAAACTCCTAACGATGTGGACATCCTACAAAAGGGCCTCACTGAGACAGATGCCTGGTGTCAAAGCCATGGCCTCAAGCTCAATGCCAAAAAGTGCATTGTCATCCCCTTTGGTAAAAACTCTGTACCCATGTACTACAACATAGGCGTTAGTATACTTAACACCGAAAGTGTGATAAGACACCTTGGGACACAGGTGGACAGTAGTCTCTCCTTTGATAATCACATCACCACAGTAGTCAGGAAATCCTTCTATGTGGCACACCTCATCACAAAAGGTTTCTCATCCAGAAAAAAAGAGGTCATTGTCCCCTCTGCTCATCACTCATTAGACCCATTATAGAGTACAATGTCCCTTTTGGTATGTACCTCACAAGACATCTACAACAACTGGGAAGGCCACTGAAATACCTCACAAAGAGGATTACCAGCCTCAAACAGATGCCCTACGCTGACCGTCTCAAAAAACTCCAGCTTTACTCCGTCGCATATCGCCTACTCAGAGGTGAACTCTGCCTAACTTACAAAGCTATGTCAAACCCAGAGCTGTTGGACATGCTCCACTTAAAGAAATCCCAATCCCTCCGAGCTACATGCTTTAGCAACCTAAACCTTGTCACCACAATAAACACAACATGCTGGAGGGATAGATTCCTGTCCCAGAGACTTCCCATACTCTGGAATAAACTACCTATCTATATTAAACAAAAACTCCTCATTAGCACTCTTCAAGAAAAATCTTGATGATTGGAGGGGAAATAGGAAATTCACCCCGGGGATCACCACTGTGGCTCTGCTCGACAGTGGCACAGGAAAATAATTTTCTTGGGTGGCAAAAGCCAGGGTACCTTTTTGGCTGGGCTTGTATAGGCCCCAGGGCCAATAGCCTAGTACCTACCTATGAACCTATGAACCTATGAATATTGCTTTCAATTTTGTTGTTCGTTATGTCTCCTATATGTCCCTTTATTCTGAGTTTCACTTTTCTTTTACTTTCCTCTATATAAAATAAATTACAGGGACATTTGAGAACATACAGTACACCTTCACTATTACAGGAAAAACTGCCACCAGGTGAAAAATGAGCACCATTTATTTTCCTAAAACTTGTAACAATACAGGAACATATAGAGCAATAATTATCTCATCATGTCACACAGAAACTTCTGCTTTAATCTATCCAGCAGCCAAATAAATGTTACGTTAACTATACCACACTACTGCCTTTTCTCTGTATTCCTAGGGAGCAGCAGATTTAAGCACATCTGTGTGACTGTAACTGTACCACTGCAGATTAGATTGAAACCTTCATCTTTTGCAGTAAAAAGCTAAACAGTGTTCAATGTCACTCAGTATTGCTGTACTATGCCAAACTTCACATAAATGCCAAGTAAATAAAGTGAAGGCTTTTTCATGGACCATTTCTAGCTATAGATGTGTCGTGTGTGAATCTATTTTTTTTGTCACAATTAAACATGAGAAAACAGGGTGGATAGGACAGTAGTGAAAATAAAGTTAGAAAGCAGAGGGTAGCACATAGGTAAAATAATATAGGAATTTGCATTAGGGTCATGAGAAAGCATCATAGCCATCCACTTCTTCACAATGTCAAACTACAACTGTATACACAATTTCATGAGTCGTGACATCAGTGATGGGTGACAGCAATGGAATAATGTTGTATCACCATTTGGACTAAATCAATTGTTTCAGGATGACACATAGGTGAAGTGGACAGTTATGCCTGGGAAATATTTTTTATGGGATAGGTGTGCATTTTTTTTCTCTTTTGGGGGGAAATGTTGAGAAAGGTGCTTAGGAATGAAAGGGTTGGATAGGTAAGATAGGTTAGGAAGCACACACAGATATGCAGGAAATCCAAGACAGACAGGGATGCTGATGGAGATAAAAGGTTGGGGGACACCATGATTGGAAATAGGAAGGGGACATCTGAGGCACACCCACATCCAGCATGAGAACAGTGAGAATCTAGTCTTCACTCTCAGAACTGTCATCAATATCTCCTGCAACAGCTCCCTGGGTCAGTGCTGGAAATGCCATCAACTTTGTAATTTGATGCAGGATGTTTTCAATCCTGCCAATATTTGCATCAAGGCCCATCTCCATTATATACTCCAGCAGCCCAGTCAAATTACAAAATCACCATCTCCACTACTACTACTCCTGAAGGGTACCACTGCACCAGCAGCAGGGCAAAGCTACCTGATGTAGTTAGAGCAGGTAGGATAGAGCAGGGGTTTTAGAGGCAACACTGACAATTTTGACCCTTAAGTATTGGGTGTCTGTGTTGCCATCTGTGTAGGCATGGCAGGCCGAGCCACAGTGACTGGTGTACCTCTCTCTCTGCTGTTGATGATTAATTTTTAGCAGCAAGTTATCCACACAGCAGATTGTTAATAAATTATATGCCAAAAAATAAAAAATAGTGAGACGGGAGTGAAGTACCAAAAAAAAAGAGAAATAATTACATGCATGACATGTCACAGTAATGTATATTTTAAACAAATGTTTTGGAAGTACATAAACATTTATGATAATTTCCTATTGCACATTTTTCATCATCCATTTATGATGAAAATGTATTTATGTTTTAATAAAAAAAATCACTGTTCTGATATGAGAAATGACTGCCTTTATTTCGCTACGACAAATTGGAATCATGAATTCAAACTTCATAATTACAATTATCATAATGCAATGCTTATTGACAGACAGCTGTTAACATCTTAAAAATAATTATTAGTAAAGCTTGTATACTGTCTAATTCAAGCAGCAAAACTCATAGGGGAAGGCATGCATGCTTGAGATGAAAGATGATGTATGTCTGCTTGAGATACTAGTGCTTGAGAAAATGAAAGTAATATTATGGCTTTAATTTTTACTTGAGTCATACTTACCTCATGCCTCTCTGAGGCAAGTTAATCTCTTCTGGTGTGCCTCATGATTTTTAGTTATCTCCTTTGCAGCTGTAGAGAACACAAAGAAATAAAATATATATGAAAGCATAATGTGCAACTGTGTTGGCTGCTTGAATAATTACTGCCATATCATAGACATGTTATGGGTTAGTATACGTACCCAACTAGGGGTGCTCTCAATCCTAAATTTAGCCACCCATCAACTTAGGAGATCCTGCTTATGATTTTTAAGATCACTAAAGTGGTGACAACATTGTTCCCCATTTCATGGAATGCCAGTTGCATTGAAGTCAGTCTAGGCTAAGCCTCAAGCTTATATTGAGACCTAGTACAATCCACCTGCAGCAGCCTATGGTTGTAGCACTTCACAAGAAGTGCCACAAATATCCAGGACTCCTCAACGTCCCACCATTGTGCCCCAGATTTAGTGCCATTCTCTCTCTCACCTGCCACGTCTAAAAGTCAAGCTAACAAAATATGTCTGAATTGGTCCCTTATTAAGATCTTGCATGTTAATAATACTGCACAAAGATGCACCTCCTTGTCAAATGCATTTGTGTTACTGAATGCAGAGGGACTCCTTGGCAGGCACATTGGCACTGCTTACAGCACATAGCAGTAAATGTGTGAAGTATGGCAATGAGCTGTGCCATGTGTGATGCTCCACTCATTATCACGTTTCAGAGTTCAACAATGGACTGCTTAGTGGCGTGGCTTTTGAAGGTTGTACTTTGGAAGGTGAAAAATCCTGAATACTGAAATGTTTGGGCCTACCCAATATTAAATATTATTGAAACAGCTGGGAAATGAACCCATGGGATAAAGGATGTAAAAACTGCAACTTTATGTATTAGCTGACACTGCCACAAGAGAAATATTTTTCCAACATGGAACTCTGACATATAGTGATATCTGAATGAAAAGAGATACACTTCAGAGAGGCCTATAAGTTGTATTTATGTCTCAGAAAACATCCCTATGTAAAAGTCATTCTCACTAAAGTAAATATGGTTCACATGGATCCAGTTGAGTGTGATCATTAATACAGGTTAGTTTATGTTACATGCACACTTCAGAAGAAATAAGGGTCCTAAACATGTAGTGTGAACATGTGATGAGTCATGATGATTACAGCAGAAGTACTGTGCCCTTCATACATATCTGTCTAGGATGCTGGCCATACATTAGATTATGTTTATCTCTAAAACATTAATCATATATGATAAACAGCACATTTTCATTATGCAAGGCTTACTGATACATTTCCTGCAAGAAACAGATTAATCATTATCAATTTTCTTTACTGTTACAGTCCTATACAAAATGTTTTGACAAAGGTGCTTCTTGCACCCTTTTTAAAAAATACCCAGTAGCTGTATCTGAACCCTTAGCAGGCTGCATTATTTAGCAAATGCTACCACCTTTGCACCTTGTGCCACAGAGGTAGCTCTAGGACAAATGGAATTTCTGCTCTCAGTACTGTCCAGAGTGCTGAGGAAAGCGTACCATTGCTTGAGCTACTTAAGGCAGGCTAAACTAAATTTTCCATCTTTTTCCTTAAGTAGTGAATTGTGTTTGCTTCCTGCCAAAGAGAGAGCAAAATGTATCTTAACATGGAAAAAATGCAAAAGCAAATATTGTGAATTATGGCAAAATATTTGTAAACAGGATTTGAACAATGCTTCATGTACTTTATTGCAGTCAGTTACCTCAGTTACACCTTGTGCCACAGAGAAAGTTACCTGATAGATCTATTTTCTTGTATAATTACTATCCAGAATGCTGCCATCCATGCAAAGCCACCAGGTTTGCTTGAGCTACCTACATAAAGCAGCCTAAACTAAATTTTTCATTTGTTCCTTAAGTAGTGTACCATGTTACGAGCTGACAAGCAAATAGCAAATGCAGCTTAAAAAGAAGGTGAATTAAAAAAAAAATCTTATTGAGATAAATTACATTGTGATCTCTACACAGGATTCAAATAATGTTTCATGTGCCTTATTCCTCTTGATTCACTTCAGTTACAACTTGTACCACAGAATTTGAGATCTGTCAGGTGTATTTGCCAACGTAAGTACTCTACCTGTTGTGTGGGGCCAAACAATGACATCAAGAGTGTTTCAGCTACCTAAGGCAGTCTAAACTAAAATGTTCATGTTTTACTTTAAGTATTGAACCATGTTTGCCCTCTGCCAAGCAGAGAACAAATGGAAAAGACTTTAGAAGAGCAATATATGTTAGAGAAATTACATAAAGTTAATGAAATGCAATGCATGAGTGTATGCCGCAATGACCAGTGCAAGAATTACATTCAAGTGAACAATTTGTCCTTCTCACATCCCCTTGCAACATCAGACATGTACATTGTGGAGCACATTATCAGAATTGTAGTTTTTTTATTTATTTTATTTTTATTTTTATTTTACATTTGTTGACCGGGCTAGTCCAACTGGATATATGTCCGTTTTCAGTAGAGGCCCGGGGAGAAAAGCTCCATCAGTTGTACACTTTTACAAAAAGGCATAAATGGTTACATAAGAAAGATAGGAAATAAAAAATATAATCAGATAAAAAAATACATTGGCATAAAAGTTCACATGACATCATAGCAGGTTAACCAGATAATATAAAAAATTAATTTTTTTTTTTTTTTAACAAGGGTAATGGAAGAGAGAAGAGTTGGCATTAGTCAGGATTAGTGCAGGAGCAAAGCCAGTGTTTATTGAGATAAATCTTTAGTTGAAATTTGAAAAGTTGGAAAGAGGTTAAAGAAGTGATATCAGAGGGTAGTTTATTCCATGTTTTTCCAACAGAGTTGGAGAATAAACTGACGCCTGCATTATTGTTAGGTTTGCTAATATTAATCAGAAGTTTATTTGAGGAACGTAGTTGTTGCAGGTTGTTGTATGGAGAAATAAGGCTAGTAAGTGTTGGTGTGTTGGTTGGCTGATATAGAATCTTATAAGCAATTAAGATCTGTTGAAGTACAAGTTGGTTAGGAAGTTCAATCCAGCCTAGTTCTTTTAGGTTCAAGCAGTGATGAGTTCTAAAAGGAGATCCAATAGCGAATCGAGCTATGTTATGATAGGATGTTTCTAGTTTCTTCATGTTGTTTTTGGAAAGATTAGTGTAAATGGGGGAAGCGTAGAGAAGAGTGGAGATTAGGTGAGATCTAGCAATGGTGGACCTTGCTGTGGGTGTTAGGAAAGGTTTGATTCTGTAAAGGGATCCTATTTTTTTATTAACTAATTTTATGGTGTTGTTGATGTGAGAGTCAAAGTTGAGGTTATTATCAATAGTTATCCCTAATAGTTTTGTGGTCAAGTCAGGAGAGATGAGTGTTCCGTCAGTGGATGTAAGAGTGAAGTAAGGTGGAGTAGATTTACGAGTAGGTGAAAAAGTAATAGTTTTGTTTTCTTGGGGTTGAGGAGTAGACAGCGGTAAGAGAACCATTGTTCTACAGCACTGAAAGCTTTTTGAGTAAGTGACTGGAGTTCTGTATGAGAGTTAGCAGAGCAGATTATAGTTGAGTCGTCCATATTGTATACAGGTAGTATATGGGATAGCAGATTGAAGGTCATTAATAAAGATAGAAAATAGCAAAGGGCCTAGGATAGATCCTTGAGGTACACCTAAGGAGATAGGTAGAAGATTAGAAAGTGAGTTTTTCCAAAGTACTGCCTGCTGACGATTTTCTAGGTAAGATGCAAACCAGGACAAGGCAAGATGATCAAGAGCCAGTGATTGTAGGATATGTAGTAAAAGTTTATGATTCACCATATCAAAAGCTTTGGATAGGTCGATGAAGACAGAGGAAGATAGATAGTTATTGTTACGGTTAGTGTTAATGGAGTTAGTGAAGGAGAGTAAAGCAGTAGTGGTACTGTGTGAGGGTCTGAAACCATGCTGACAGTTAGAAAGTAAGTTGTTGTTGAGAAGGTGATTTAATACTTGTTTGTGAATACATTTTTCCATGATTTTTGCGATTGGTGAGAGGAGAGCTATTGGACGAAAGTTAGAGAAATCATTAGAGTTTCCTCCTTTATGTAGTGGGATGATATGAGATATTTTCCAGATAGAGGGGAAGATTCCTTCCTTTATAGATCTATTGATCAGGATGGAAATAGGGTAGGCTAAGGCTTTGGCACCTATCTGTAAGAATTCTGCAGGCAGTTTGTCTGCAGAGGGAGTGGTGGGTTTTACCTTTAGGAGCAATGATGTGATAAAGGAGGTAGAGACTGGTTGTAATTGGAGTGTAGGAGGTGGATTTAATGTGGATGGAGGAAGATTTGAGGTATCAGGAGATAGATGACTAGCTAGTGTTTGGATAGTGTTTGTGAAGAATGAGTTGAAGTCATTTGCTGTTTGTTTAGGGTTTTCTGGGTTAGAGTCCTGGGGATTAGGTGTAATGGAGTGACCTGGAGACAGAAGATTATTAATACTGGCCCAGAATTTTTAGGTTCCTTATTAGTGATGTTCTGCAGCTGAAGGTAATAGTTTTTTGTCGGTCAGGATAGCTCTTTTAGTGCTGTTTCTAAGCTCTCTAAATTTTTGACGATCAGTTTGATTTTAGTGGTGCGCCATTTTGACCATGATTTATTTCTAATAATGATTTTATGCCTAGTATTATTAGTTAGCCAGGGTGCTACTTTTGATTTGGTTCTGATGGTACGAGTTGGGGCATGTTGGTCTAGAATTGATAAGAATGTAGAGTTAAAGTAATCTACTGCTTCATTAAGGGAAGATATTTCAATGAGGACCAATTACAATATTTTAGATCAGCTAGAAAATGTTCTGAGTTAAAAGTCTTTTTTGTTCTTAGTGTTCTAAGTGTGGAAGGTAGGGTTAGGTTGATTTTGTGTCTAATGACATAAGTTAAAGAATGGTCACTTAGATCATCTGGAAGGGTACCGGACTGGTAGGTTTGTTGGGAGTATTAATCAGAATCCAGTCTAGAATAGATTCATGGTTGTTGGATTTATCAGTTCTGGTTGGACAGTTAATGAGTTGAGAGAAGCCATATAGGTTTATGTGGGATGTAGGGTTTATACTATTAAATGAATTCCAATCAATGTTAAAGTCACCTAGAACTACTGTTTCTTGGGGGAGGTTGTTTGACAGCAAGCTCAGGATGCATTCTAGAGTGTTAGTGTTATTTCCTGGGGGGAAATATACACAAATTATGTTAATAGCTTTATTAGGGTTGATTTGAAGTTTTGAGCTGATTACTTCTGCATTATTGTCCTGAGTAAGGTTAAGATTTATAATACTAATTTGTAGTTGTGCTTTGTACAGAATTGCTACGCCACCTCCCGTTTTGGTTTTACGGTCCAGTCTAAAGATATTATACCCGGAGGGGTAATTTCATTATCCTTAATGGTAGGTTTTAGCCAAGTTTCTGATAAACATAAGATATCAAAATGGTGAACATCTAAAAGGGCATGGAGTTGAGAGATCTTGTTACAAATGCTACGTATATTAAGATGAGCTATGGTGAGAGAGTTGGTATAAGTGTTTGATGATATAGGAGAATCTTTGTCTTGTTTAATATAACTATTAGTGTTTGTGCTATTTGGGCCAGGGTTGGGGTGAATGTCCCCATCTAATAGTGATTGAAACAATAAGAAATATTGGAGCTGGGACTGTTTATGTAGGATTTCAATATATTTTTTATTTCTTTGTTTACTTAGCTTAGGGTAAGCAAGTTTGTGGTGTTTGGAAGATATGTAGTTAGGTATGGTAGGAAGATTTAATGTGGTTAGTGTAGAAGGTGAGTTAGGTGTAGAGGTGTGCTTAGAGGGAAGCACAAGAGTAGAGGGGAGTGGGTGTTCATAGGAGGTTAGGAGATGAGTAATCACAAGAGGAGGTAAGAGTGTTAAACAGATAGTTATTTGAAAGTATATTGGGAGAGATAATGTCCACATAGTGTAGGTTAGGGAAACCAATAGAGATAAAGGAAAATAGAAGGAAGAAGAAAGGAAAGTAGTGTAAAAGACTTTAAGAGGTAGTGTGGAGGAGGGTTCTGAGAAAGTTGGGTGTGGTATGAGATAAGAGGGAGGGGTTGGCAAAAGAGGGGATTATACCTGATTGGGTAGGGGTGTGTCAATATGAGGTATAAAAGTAGGACCACTGGGGGCGGGTGGGAATTGGGGGCAGGGTAGGGGAGCGGAGTGAGCCCGTAGGGCGAACGGAGCGGGAAGAGCCCAGAGAAGGAGAAAGAGTGGTGAAAAAACAATCAGAAAAGAGAGAGAGCAGAAGGTAAGTTTACTGAGATGTGTAGTAGGTGGAAAGAAAGTCTGAGAAGTACAGTTATGGGTATGGATATGGAGGGATTACAGTTGGATAGGATAGTAGGTTATGTGAAGGATTGAGATGGGTGTTAGCTAAGTGGAAGACAAAATGTGGATAGGCAGTCAAATGAGAGATAGTAAGGGAGAGGGTTGCAGAAGAGGTGCAATGGAGCAAGGTAGGTGAGACGAGGAGGAGAGTGGCGGGAGTAAAAGAGACAGTAGGAAGATTGTGGAGTGCCAGTTGGTGGGCAGTTAGGGAAAAAGCAACACAGTCGTAGTATCAGTAAGAGGGAGGCAGCTGAAAGGCAGTTATCTAGAATGAAACACAGTCTTAGTATCAGTAATAAGGAGGAAGCTGACAGTGAGATAGTGAAGTACAGAAATAGATAGGGAGGGGAGGGTTGTTCACAGGACACCAAAGGGGTGGGTAGGGGAGTATTGGCTGCAGGCTAACCTGGCAGGGAGGCACACTGCGACCTACCAATAGGTATCTACTACCTGAAGTATTACAAGGTTAGGAGTAACACATACTTCCAGGACAAGTTCCTTGCTGGGAAACGAAGGTAGTTTTAAAACTTGAAAGAAAGTCCTTAGTTGAGGCTTCTGTATTGTGGCCTTCGAGTAGGGATCAAAATTCAGTAGGGTAGAGCAGGATGGGCTGGATCACAAGTTCCAGGACAAGTTCCTTGCTGGGAAACGAAGGTAGTTTTAAAACTTGAAAGAAAGTCCTTAGTTGAGGCTTCTGTATTGTGGCCTTCGAGTAGGGATCAAAATTCAGTAGGGTAGAGCAGGATGGGCTGGATCACAAGTTCCAGGACAAGTTCCTTGCTGGGAAACGAAGGTAGTTTTAAAACTTGAAAGAAAGTCCTTAGTTGAGGCTTCTGTATTGTGGCCTTCGAGTAGGGATCAAAATTCAGTAGGGTAGAGCAGGATGGGCTGGATCACAAGCGTAGGACACAGCGAAACGCCAAGAGCCAGGGAATGCACAGCAGCCAACTGGGGGTTAGAGGAGTAAAGATGATACATTATGTTAAAGTGGACAGACTAATGATCATATGTTGTTAGCAATAGTAATAACAGTTGATTTTTAAACAACAACACAATAGTATCACAAAAGATGATTAAATATGTATTCAGGCAATCCTCTGTAAAAGTA
This sequence comes from Protopterus annectens, assembly GCF_019279795.1. Classification (NCBI taxonomy): domain Eukaryota; kingdom Metazoa; phylum Chordata; order Ceratodontiformes; family Protopteridae; genus Protopterus; species Protopterus annectens. The sequence goes on from NC_056728.1 coordinate 1,205,987,931, forward strand.
TCCCGTTAGTGGATTCAAACCATTCATCAAGTATATATTATCTATAACCTCACTGCACTTAAGGCTTGTGCCACAAAGTTAATTACCAGGTGTATTTTCTTCGCTGAGTAAAATCTAGACAGCTGGCAGACATGCAATGCCATTTGGCTGGTTTGCACGACCTGTGGCAGCCTAAACTAATTTTTCACCTTTATCCTTAAGCCTTGAAAGCCACTGTCATGCTGCCAAGTGATGTGCAAATGATACAAGAAAAAAATTATGTAAAGTATTGTAGATAAAATACTGTACATGTACATGCTTCCCCAAATGTGTTATGTTACAACAGGGAGTTGTATGGGCTTGAATCCTCAAACAAGGGCATTAATAGCAAACATTTCAAATTATTTCCAGAGTTTCCACAGACAAAGACATATGTTAGCAAGGTAATAAAGAATTTAGATATAATGATGCTGTAACTTGGTATTAAGTCACATTGAAAGTGCAACAGCAGTAAGTTATAAAATTTTCCTTTCACATTTGACTGTGAATGGTTGGGTTATTTCCAACAGTTAGCATAGGCAGGCACTCATACAATGTTAAAGAAAGGCTGAAATCCATGCAGGTGTACCCCTTTCATTATGTCTGTTGCATGCTTTCATTATCTATGCTTTTATAACAATAACTCTATCTCTGTTTTCTTGTCATATGTTGTCTTTAACAATGCTTATAGAACTCCCTTTAATACAAACAATTCCTACTAAAGGCCAGTGACTAGCAATTGATTTAAGCCATCGATTGAATGTTAGGACTGCCATTCTCCTAAATCAGTCAATGCACTTGCAGACTTTGTTTAAGTCTCTTCTCCTTGACACACTCTTTATAGGTGTACATCAAAGAGGGAAGAATGTCAAAGCTGATTGCTCTTGCACTCACAGTAAACAAAAGCATCTGCAAGTCATTAACAAGGAACACTTCTCAATACTGGTCTTTGCATTGCTAGGGTGTGTGCATGTAATTGTGTAGGTCCTTACATCATGTTTACATTTCCTACACTTAGTGCTCATTGTGATATTCAGGAATGCTAATTATTTGACACCTCATTTGCATACTCACAGTGCTCACAGGGCTGACTCTGCACTATATATAAAGGTAATGGCCTTGTGCTGATGAGAAGGTTTTGAGACACAGAGCTCAATATTGCTAGTAAGACAATACTATGGGGGATTTTTTCAATTTCTGCAGTGCTGTATTTTCCAGGTATCATGCTATTTATTAAGTAACGGTTTAGTTTAACATTAAAAGGTGAAGTGCAGTGACTGCTGAAAAGAATTCATATAGTTTTAGATTTACTTTCTACCTTCCTTTTGCCATAGCCATGTCTGCATTTATGCAATTATGTTTGAAATGTTACATGACCAATGTATTATTATTTTATTTTGTATGTCATGTTTTCACAATTATTACAGATGATTGTACTGAAAGTATGTAGTAAGTTCTGGAGGTTTTATTTGTGTTAGCAGGGAAAGAAAAAATGTTTTGTTGTATTTCTACTGGACTGAACTCTACAGCAGTGGATATGGCAGGTATAGCATGTTGGTGTTACTTTTCTAATGCTGCATTTATAATTGTTATTGTTAATGCAGCAATATATTACAAAGTTTAAATGTGTGTAATATCCATTACAGAAGTGTTATAAGATCTGTGCTGATAATTGAGTTTTACATATACTTTTTTTGTGAGGGGGATGGTTAGGGGTGAGGGTTAATGGGTGATTGGGTGGGGGACCTGGTATTGGGGGAATGGGGAAGCCTAACTTGTGTGTAGTCATACGTGAACACACTTGTAAAAATTGTTTGTGGGCATGTTGGTTGCATACAGTCACACAGAACTGAACTCACAACCATCCCATCTGTTCATTATATATGCAATTATATGTGTCTGTATTCTGTTTCTTCTCATATAAAGATATGGTACCCAAGAAGGCATCTTTTTCCTATAAGCCACCATATAGTGATGCAGAAAATGAGGTAATTACCAAGGCATTACATTAGCATGGAGCCTTTTTGTTAGGAAGAGTAGAGGTGACTAATCCACCCAAGACAAGATATGCAGTTGAATGACATGGGAGATCATACTCCTACATAAGACACCAGAACACTGACATGCTAACCTCTACTCACTGTAGGACCACTACAATTCCTTGGGAATAGGTGGCTAAGGGGGTGATCCTGTTATCGAACAATGACTAACTGAAACCAAGGAGTTCCTGTCCACTATCAGACATCAAGATAGCTCATCAGAGGGTTCCACCAGCATCCTTGATATTGGTGCAGATGTGGATGACAGCCCCAGAGTGTCACAAGCAGACCTACCCAGTATGCAGAAGCAAATATTTCATTGTTATATCTTTATATGCATATACCTAACATACCTGAGATATACCTATATCTCTGAATATATATCTATATTTATATATCTATATATCTTTCTATATCTATGTATAATATATATATATAGAGAGAGAGAGAGAGAGATACATTTATATACAGAGAGAGATAGAGACAGCAATACCTGTGTGAATCAAACTATAGTCATAAAGAAAGAGTTGAGTTTGCTTTGGGTTTGGGGTGAGAACCCACTGTTCACTAACTTTTTATATGAGAACATGTGAAGGGGATTGTTCTCTTTTTCATTTTTTATTTGCATTGTGATATTTAGCATATTTCTTTCCTTTTCATTCCCCCTCATACAGGCACATCTGGGTTGCAGGCTGCCAGCCCAACTGCACATGGTGAACACACATTTGTTTATTGTTAATAATATATATAAGGTAGATTCAGATCTGTATGACAGTAAGGTTTTTGTAGCTTTAACATCTGTTATGAATTTTAACATACCTTTGTTATAAGGAAAACGTGATCAATTTTATTCTGTTTATTGCATTTATTGCTTGTGAGCCCTGAGAATGGCAATGTAGAACTCCTACCACCTGATGTCAGAGTATTGGTAGCCTCTTATGATGATAGTGGTGATGAACAGGTACTGCCTGGGGGGTGCATATTTTTGACACAGTCAGTATGCCTACACATATCCAGAACACAGATACCTCTGATATAGGACAGGTTGAGTCTGGCACAGTTGATCAGGCTAGTGGGGCTACTCTGGTTGCATAACAGTTGCTTCTCCCACTAGACATTGTGAGGGCATATTGCTGGTGTATCATTAAGTACCACTAGACATATGTGTAGGACCAGAGTGGAGGCAGAAGTACGTTCAACCCAGGCTTCAGAAGAGATAAGAGTTGCGCATTCTGACGTGAGTGACTCCCTGAACTCTGTGGACAACTCCTTAGACAGGATGAATGACACATTGAATCAGGGGGTTTCTGTAATGGAATGTTTGTTGGGGTAGAATGGGCATCCATGAGGCCAGAGAGCTGCTGCAACTTCTGATGGTAGCAGGCATGGCCATGCAAGATCCCACTCCCACACTGACACTACATCCACTGCTCCATCAGTGATTGTACTGCATACAACCAGACATGGTAGGCCACGGGGTTGTGGTTCTGGACATAGTCCTGATGAGAGCTTATCCAGCAGCTATTACTCACATTCAGGTAGCACCCTTACTACTAGCCAAAACCATGGACGGACCAGTGCAACTCATGGCAGAGGTGGTTCTTGTGGTTGGGGAGACAACGCTGAACTGAGTAGTCTGCCATGAATGTGTCTAAGATGCCATGATGTAGTGCTAGCACATTGCTTGATTGTGTTCATGGAGACACACACACACACACACACACACACACACACACATCAAAAAAATTCACTTGCCCATACCACTTTACACATGTGCAAACTATCTAAACAGTGCTGTTGAATGCTATACATATATTATTACTGGCCATGAACACTGTATACTCTGATAGATACATGTGTTTCTTACTTGTCCACACTCACTTCTTTGGTGACAGTCTTTCCCTCCTTCCACCGATCCCCCAGACCAGGTGCAGATGACAATGACTGTGCTCTTCCCTTTGTACATGCTTTGTGACTTAGGGATGCATAAATGTCTAATGCACACAGCAGATTTATCAACATGCATTGCAGAACTAAAGTTGTTGATTTCTTGTTCCTATTCATTTATGAATGGTTTACTGCTATGTTGTTGTACCATATTGCATTTCAGTTAGTATTGTCATTACAGCACTGGTCCTTCAGTCTTGCTTCTTTGTTTAGTGGTGCAAATGAGTGTAATTGACATGTTCCTTGTTTTATAAACAGTAGTCAGTTGAAATGCTTGATGCAAACTACTGGTTCTAACGTGTACCTATATGTTGCAGACATCTTACATAGGAGATATTAATGGTATCACTGTACACCTCAGGCAAAAGGCTCTGCTTGGGGGCACATACATATTTCCATATTTCCATATAAGAGTAATCAGGTATATAACTTTTTCCTTTACAGGTTCCACACTTACCTTGTCATTACTACAGGTAACAATTGTGTTCTTGGGGGGTTTCCCTGTTTAATGCTATCGGAACGCAGCCATTACATAGTTAAGTAAAGGTTGTGGTATGCAACAGGCATCAGTTTTCCTGTGTGTATGTGCATGGGATTTTAGGCTTTGAGTTTGGTAGTGATTGTATGTGCTGTCCTTTGCCTCTTAGCCAGATCCAGGGTATACTGTGCATAGCTCCATCTGCCAGTACTACCTGCAGCTGATGCTTTTCCCTTAAAGTCCTCCTATGTACCTGCTGCTGCTGCTGGCCCTGCCTGTGCTTCCTGAAACTGTGGTTCAGCTCCTTGCTATCCTTGCTGAAGCTGTTTCCTGAGAATTATATTGTGTAACATGGCACAGACTGTAAGTATTTCAGCACAGGTGCCCAGGTCATACTGCAGTGCACCTCCTGATGTGTCTATACACCAGAACCTTGATTTGAGCAATCCAAGCACATGTTGTATGATAACCCTAGTTTTAGTCTAGGCCTTGTTGTATCCTTGCTCAGTGGGGTTGTGTGGATTTCTCATGGGTGTCATGAACCAGGGCTCCAGTGCATAAGCTGCATTCCCTGCTAGATGTCTATGAGTAATGTCACACCTAGCAAACCAAATATACAGCTCACAAGTGTGCCAAATGTGTGAGTTACTGAAACTGCCTGGATTACCTGTACAGACGTTGTAGATGATCCCTTGGGCATTACAGTCAACCTGACAGTTTATAGAGTGGAAATCTTTTCTGTTGATGCACCTCCCTACCTGTCCCCCATGTGAGGCTTTTATTTCTATGTGTGTGCAGTTTATGCCCCCAAAACCTCAGGGTAAATATGCTATCGCATACATTCCTGCACGGTTCTTTCTCTTTCCTGTGGTGTTCATGGAAAACACTTATGCTCCCTTGTATGTAGTAGCATTTAATTTAAAAACTGATGCAATATTCTAGATGCTGATGACTATGACACCACTAATATATCCCCTGTGGGTCTCTGGAATGTACCAGTAGCTAATATGTGCAATGCTACATATACCTTTGTTTTCACGGGATGGGTTCTCCACAATTTCCCTGTGGCCTAAGTTTGGGGAGGTAGAGGTTGCATATTTTCTCCCATGTTTCCCTGTCCACCTTGTATTTTTTTCTGCTTCCTGCAGTCCATGATAAGTCAAATAGGGTCTTAACTCCCTTCTTCTTCTTCTTGCATGAGGACTGGCAGTAGCAGAAGCAGTAATAACACTTATTCTGATTTAAAGCATGTTACACATTCTAATAGCAGTAGCAACCCCCCATAACATGTTTTTTTTCTAAGTTTAATCATGCCTGCACAACAAAAAGTTTTTGCAACACATTGCAAAAGCCTACACCAACTATACATGATTGCTTTATAACTCCTGAATAGTTCTGTCATATTGGATTGATTAATTAGCATGTACTTCAGCTCTTTAAGCTTTCATTAGCATGTGTTGCTGTTTCTCATTGTTTGGTGGCTCTACATGTCATATAGCGCTGCTTAATGACTTGCAAATAGTGGAAAACATTTTTGTATCTTTTCCCATTAAAAATAAATAACTGATCTCTCTTTTATAAACCAAACAAAATTACTGAATTCAGAAATTAGATTGCTGTCCTGAACTTTATATTAATTTTTGGTCATTCTTTAAGCACATTTTGCACATTCATCAACAGTCCAATTTATTTATCAGCATAATATTACCTACATTATCAGAATTCGAGGAAGGGTATTTCCTGAGGCTACAGGATTACTAGCAGAAATGCTGTGTGTTTTTTGCAAGTTGCTCAAACAGCACAATCACATGAAGAGGTTGAAAAGGGACATAAAGAAAACGAGGATGGCAAAACTAAAGTAAATGTGACCTGGGCAGAATAAAGTAAATGTATATTTCTGTGGCTGTTGAAATAAAAAAAGACTGACATTACTAATGCAATGGTGAGATAGTGAATAGTTTTAAAAATTGAATCACACTAAATGAAAGCTTTGGATAGACATTTTCTATAGGGTTGGGGTTGAGGGTTGGTGGCTGGCATAAGGGTTAAAGTGTTTACCTCACAGGTGAGAAGTACACGGTTTGATTCTCATTAAGGGAAACTGTCTAGGCTTAAAATGGTCCACAAGGGCAGCTTGCCTATGCCTATGAACCTATTACAATGTTCTATGTACTTTGCGGCATAAGCCAGAGGACATTCGAACTTTTATCTACAGAGGGAATGAACATTTTGCTGACCTTACTTTTGAGACTATGGATGGGTTTAAATGTTTTTTAGCATCCTTCAATTCTAAATAATTTTGTGAGCCATAGAAGCAGTATATTGTGAAGGGCTCTGAAAATGTTTAAAAGAAGACTGAACGTGCCAATTAGGACTATAGACATCCATGAGAAAGAAATAAAAGAGTATTTTTGGAAAAGTGTAAAAACGTACATGGTGAAAAAATGTTTTGATGGTAGAAACATGGGAAATGGGTTCTGAATGTATGCTTATTTGAATGAATTGGAAAAATGATGCATTTACTAGGTGTAACAATTATAACTGGAAAAAGGGGGATTGCCAAATATTGGGGCGACCAAGAAGTTTTTTTTGTGTGGTTCTAGTAAACATTGAATATATAACAGTATTAAGTGTAGATATCCACAGTGCTGGGAACTGAGACATTAGATAAATAATTGTAAAATGAAATGCAGAGTTTGGTTTGACTGTAACAAATAAAAGAATTATAAGGTTGTATGTGAGCAACAAGCGAAATAATCTGATACTGAGAGACAGTATATACAAGATGAAAATGAAGCTATAATTCCAGATATACAAAATTTAGAAAACATGTCAAATTATATAACGTTGAAGTACAAATGGTTTTGAAATTTAAGTAATGATGATGAAGGAGGGGAAGTGAAAAGTGAAAATGAGAACTGGTAAAAATATATTGCTAAAAGGGTAAAGTAAAGGAAGATATTGCTTTCAAAGAAAAAAAGTTGCAAAGAATGGAAAACGTTAATCTACGTTTTGCTTCTTTAAATGTGAATTGTATAATAAATGAGAAGAGAAGAGAAAAGATCAAGTGTTATGTCATTGGGTAAACAAGAAACATCTGATGTAGCATGTTTATTGGATATAAGAAAGTTAAATGAGATTCAAGCAAAACAAAAAACAGGTGGAGATAGTGTGGGGAAGGAAAGTAGTTTGGACTTTTGCAGAAGAATGTCTGTTCTGGTATAGTGCTTTTATTTAGAAGTTTAGATTTTTTTATTATTCATATTATCATAGTGAAACTACAAAGATGTTTAATAATGTAATACTTGATATCAGGGATGAAAAATGAGTATGGAGAATTATTGTAATTTATGCACCTACAAATTGAAAGAATAAGGCATTATTGTTTGAATAGTTTGAGCATTTTGTGATGCCTACTATTATTATTATTGTGACGGGGGGGTTAGATTCTAATATTAGAATATGAGTAGATAGACTGTGGTGTGTAGGTATGCAGACAACTGATTAAAACTGACAATTTGCAAGCAGGAAGGAAAAGAAAATTTACGTAATTTTACCTACAAAATGGCAATATTAAGGACAGAAATATATTACATAGCATTTTTCAAGTTTTAAAAGAACAAAGAGAAGATACAATGGAAGGTATTTTTTCAGAACATTTTGAGATAAAAGCAACTTTATCAAATACTGAAAGTTTTATTTTTGATTTGAAAGGTAATAAAAGATTGGCAGGGGAAGTTACTAAAGATAGGCTATTTAAAAAATGGGCAATTTATGGCAAAACCATATTTTCATTAAGCCATTTTATGAGGTGAGTGTTCTTTAAATAAAAATGTACAAAAGATTATATACAACTGGAAATATTTTGGGGGGAAAAGAGGCAGGAATGTGATTAATTGATTAATAATATGGAGCAGATATTGGAAAAAAGTGAAGTTGATAGAATTTGTAAGTTGAAAGAAATATATTAGGAAAATATGAAAAAATCTCTATGTTATATAAGCAGACATATTTGTTAAAAGGGAAAAGAGAAGAAGTTTTGCCCTTTTTAGGGAAGGCTGATAAAACAGAAGAGCAGATAAAATACGTAATGGATAAAAATGGGCATGATGGTTATGATTTGCAGGGGCCTTAATTATTGAAGAGTATATTACAGATATGCATAGTGAATACAAAAGAGAAATAAGAAGAATGGGTTATTAAGGAAATTAATAAAAATGTAAGACAGAAAAAATACTTTTGAAATAATTCGATGATGTTATGTTTGTCTTTTCCCAGTTAGGGGTCGCCACAGCGGAACTCCGGTCCACTAATGATTGGCAGTAGATTTTTATGGTGCTGAGTTGCCAGCCCGACCCCCAACCACACATGTCTTTCAAATGCCACTCAACTGCAGGGAGGACATGCAGACTCCACACAGAAGGCACTCCAGCTGAGAATGGAACAGGAGAACCTCTTGCTGTGAGGCAACAATGCTAACGATGCACCACCACGGCTTATAATTTGATGATGTTATGAGAAATATTAAAAAGGAAAGTATGCCTAGACCTGAGGGTTTGGGGTATGAATTTTATTTACAGATAATTTTGGAAAAAAATAGTCTAGGTAATGAACGAGTGGTTAAGAAATGTAATTATGGATAAAATAATTACTAAGAGGATTGCAATGTTTATATTTAAAAAGAAAGTAAAGAAAAGAGATTAATACTTTGAGATTGGTTATGCTTAACAGCAGATTGTGAGATATTCATAAAGGTAATGCAATAAAGCTTAAGAAGAAGAATAAAAGAAATGATTAATGAAGGAATATGTGGACTTGAAGCAAGATGTTCTAGAGATTTATTGATTATTGTGAAAGATATAATAAAAAGTGAAAAATAATGTAGGTGATATAAAGATGATCTCTCTCTCTCTCCCATTTACATACCATGTGGTACATTGGGCAATGAGTACATTTCAGTGCTCATCATTTCTGTAATAGTTATGGGTTTTATGGGCTTAGGTTGCTGGCCCAAGGCCCAACCCAACTCAGAGGGTGCACCACACACATCCCCACACACACACTCACACCTAGGGCCAATTTAGAGTGTTCAGTCCAACTACATGTCTTTGGAATGTGGGAGGAAACCAGAGCACCCAGCAATAACCCAGGCAAATGCAGGGAGGATATGCAGACTCCACACAGAAGGCACCTCAGCCAAGAATCAAAATGGAGAACCTCTTGCTGTGAGGCAATAACGCTAACTGCTACACCAGTGCGTCACCCAATGATGATATGTGATATTGAAAAAAAATCTTATGACAGTGTATGTCATGATGCTGTTTGCTACATTGGAACAATCTGGATTTGCAGAGAGCTTTATGAAACTGGTAAAGTCTGTGTATAACACACAATTTATTTATGCTGTAATAATGGGATGTTTTTCTAAAGATATAAAAATAAAGAGAGGTGTAAAGCAAGGATGTCACCTCAGTTAGATACTATTTAATTTAGTGATGAATGCTATTAATTATAAAGCTGGGAGAATAGTTAGAGATGGGGACGAATTTGTATTCACAGGTGTTGTTAACATACCTGTTCATATGGCATATGTAGATGATTTAGTTATTGTTGCAGATACAAAAGGATGGATGAATGAGGCTATTGTAGAAACTGTGAGATCCCTGGTAATAGCAGGTTTAAAAACACATAAAAATAAAAGTAAAGGTTTCAGTGAAAGTATAAGAATTGCAAGAATTTTCTTTCTCAAGCTGAGTTAAGTTTATTAGGAGTTATATTTGGGATGAAATGGTTCTTTTGATGCAATGGAAAAAATCTTAGATGAAATTTGTCAAGTGATAGCCATGTGGAAAACTTTTGGTTTAGCTTATACGAAAATCATATCTTATACATAGTTATTATACTAGGGAAGTTGAGATATTTGGGGATGTTTTTGTAATTCCAGTGCAGATGTGGAAAGAGTTGCTGGAAATAGTATTTTCTTTTTGTGTGCTTCACATCTTAATCCTGTTAAAAAGGGGACTGTCTATTGTTCAGTCAAGGAAGGCTTAAAAATCCTGTTGTATTGTTTCCATCTACACATGCACATTGGATCATGTAAAAGAATTTTTCGAACAAGGACTATTGTGTTGATAAAATATTATCTGTCAAATATAGTGTATTATAGGATATGCAAAAAGAGAGAAAAAAGGCATGATGGAAAATGAAAAAGCATTTTTATATGTAGGTGGAAGATAATATGGGAATGAGGGAATTAAAATGAGAAGTCAATAGTATGAATGTATAATGTAGACATATGTTAAGATATGAGAAAATAAAGAAGTTGGATTTTGTAAGAATGAACAAAGTATATAAGTTATATGACCATGATTCTGCGGGACTTGTTGTCAAAATTAATATGAAAATGGTTTTATTTGGTTTCTGCAAAGGTGTAATTAAGGAAAAGGTAAAAAGTTATAATAAACTGCTGTTTGGTATATTATGATTCTGACAGAGCATGAGATGTCAGGAACTAATTTATAATAAAATATGAGATGTCTGGAACACTATAAATAAAATAAAGAGGTGGTCATAGAATAAAGGGTTGGCACTGAAAGAGTATAAGTAAAGTATGTATTCTTTTTGTTGTTGAGAGGGGAAGGGAGTATTGTATTTGTTTTTTAAGAATATATCATTTTGGATTTGAATTTTATATAATTTTGTATGTATGATAAATAGTTTAACAATAAGGCTACTATTCTTTTTGATTGATGCCATGAGAACATTTACAGCCACCTGAGCCACCACCAAGTCAAGATGATGTGATGTAGAATTAATATTTCATTCGAAAGATGACACACGCAGGAGTGTAATGCACACAATGTCAGTAATCCAATCACTTGGGGTAGGAAAAGAACCTACAGCCTCCTGGCCTTCCAGCACCAAAGGCACATGTGAGACCTGTTGAGCCACTGACACTGTTTAAATTTGTGTTCCTCTTATTCTTAATGGAAAGCATTTACTTTAATTAATATTAAAATATGTTTTTATAAACTTACATTTCACATTCTCTTTCCAATCTCAAAATGGCATATTTTTCATAAAATATGTTAATAACTTTTCTATGGTAAAACTTATTTTTTTTATTTATATGCAGTACTTCTAGTCTAATATATATTCCAATCCTATCACTTTCTTCTTTACAATCTAAATATGGGCAAATATTTTATAAGTCATTCTCATCTATTTCAATAAAGTTCCTCAAATCTTCTCTCTAAATAATTTTATTGTATATACTTTCATGCTCCTGTATACACATGTTCAACTTTATCAGAAATGTTGTTCTCCTTTACACATCACACATTGCACAGCTGTAATTATAATACACATGTTGCTGCTACTAGTACTGGCTTCTTAATCTCTTAACCTGTACCTCTTCTTCTAACCTATACACCTATTATCTTTGTACTTCCTTATTATGAATATAACTTTTCTCTTTCTTCTCTTCTTTTCCCAGTATCACAAGTCTACCCAGCTCTGTGTTTGTCTTTCTCCTTCCTCTTTCTTCTACCACAATCTCTTTACCATATATTTTAATTTATTGATCTTCCCAAAACTTTCCATTTCCACCCACTTTTTAAATTATTTCTGGCATGCTATTTCTTTCTACCCTTTGCAATCTTCTTTTTAATCCATACTCCTTCCACTAAGATTTCTTCCTTTTCTTGCCTCATCCATTTCACATCCCTACTTTCTGCCCTACATAAACAGAAATTCCAGGACCCTCCTTTCCCCTATATATCTTTTTTATATTCCCAACACCTTCTGTACCACCTGACAGTCACACCACATATGAAACTGACTCATTTGCCTCCATTCCACACCTTCTATCTTTGTATCTGACCATTGTCTTATTTTATTACCGTCAATACCATTCTGTACCATCTATATAAACTTGTACAATTTTACCTCTCCAGCTGGGGCACACACTGCCACTCTTGTTGCCAGTCCCATACTTCCTCCCAAAATGTATCATTCCACAACTCATACTCCCTAACCTATCATTGCCGTCATATCTCCTTCAAGCACTAAACTGCTGTTAGTAGCTAAAATTCATCATTTCTAGATTTTGTCCCATCTCCTTCCACTCTCCCTTATAGTTCCCATTGTTAGTTCCTGGTTCCCTACCTCTCTTGCTATTTAACTCATGGATCATATTTACCATCTATCCATCCTCAACCCCTTGCATAAAAAAACTAACTCCCTTCCCTTGTTCATAGTTCTCTCAGTTCTGCAAATTCTCTAAACTTCAGTGCCCCCCTTCTTTAACTATAGGCCATTACCACATTTTCTTCTTTCAGCTCCCCCCTTCTATCCAGTTTCAAACACCTTTATGGCAGGCTCATCAGATTCATCCCTTCTACTCTCTTTCCCATACACTTCTCCACCCTATCTTCTGTCTCCTTTTACTAGCTTCCCTTATACTCCTCCATGTTTTGCCAGTTCCTCCTCATCCCACTGCATTCACCTGAGTTCACCTTTTTCAAACCCAGCATCTCTTTTCCTTCCTACATATCTGTATAGTTGTTTGAAAAATGCTACTCTCTTTACTTCTCTAAACAACCCTATCTCACATTATTTAGATCACAAAAAACAAAGAAACAACTGAAACAGCTAAACTGGCTCCATTGAAACAATTATCAAAATCCAAGAAACAAGAGCTAAGACCGCCAAATCAACAATTTAATCAGCAAAGGTTTTAAGCAAAAATTACATACGATGCTGATGATAATTAGTACCTGTTTATTCAATCTACTTGCTCTCAACAACTAACTCCTAACAATGCTATTATACATATATATCTTTACCATCTACAAAGCATTTATAAAATATGGTGTTCAAGCAGTTAGAGCAGTGATGGCGAACCTATGACACGCTACAACATTTTGGGTGACACACTAGAGTTCACCAACACCTGAGTTACCAAAGAAACTAAATGAACAAAAATGCAAGAAATATGTGACCCTGCACTTATCTATTAAAACTCAGCAACAAAAAGTCGTTAACTGATGTTAATCAAATCAAATGCAGTGTGTTCCATATTTTTTTCAGTTCAATTCAAAATTACTATTAAAAGTAGGGACATTTTTTGGTGCACTATTTTAAGCCCAGTTATCAGAGTGCATATCGTTTTCTCTATTGTAAGTCACTGATTTTTCTTTTACTTTTATAAAACATAGCATCACACATGACTGGTCTATAGTTTTTTTTTTTTAAATAAATGAATATATAAAGAATTGTTTCTCTTTTGTTCGCGGGCATGGGGGGGGGGGGTGACACACCAGCACAGTCAAGATAGGCTTTTTCCAAATTTCTGACATGCCGAGCCCAAAAGGTTCACCATCACTGAGTTAGAGAGTGTTTATGTACATATAGTAATTTTTCAGGAAGAAAAGTAGAGCCTATACTGTTGGATGGTGTTTTGAATAATAATAATGTTTTTCATTTTAACAGTGAATGTTTTCATCAAAAACTAGATGTAGACATGAGTACTGTCATGGCTAACAGTTATGCGAGTATAGTACTTTCCAGATGGGAAGATAATAATATATTCATCTTCGACATACCTTATACTCAACATATAGCCTTTTATAAACACTTTGTAGATGACATATGTTTTATCTGAACAGGTGAAGATGAGGTGTTACATAAGTTTGGTGATGGTTTACAACTATCTACAACTTTTTTGTCTTTTGAAATGAAGTATTCCAGAATTGAGATACATTTTTAGATGTTACTGTATTTTTTAATGATGGTAAATTTGATACTGGTGTTTTCAAAACAGATGTACAAATTACTAGGTACCTGTACTCACAAAGTATGCATCCTAGATGCATATGTATGTTTGTATGTATTGCATATATATATATATATATATATATATATATATATATATATATATATATACAAAATAGAATTGTTAGGAGTCACTTGTTGACAACAAGTAGATTGAATACATATTCTAATGACTTCTTTTATGAAGTTAGTATTATGATGGATAATTTTTATAAAAGAGGTTGCAATGGTCCATTACTGGGAGATAATATGGGGAATCAAAGTGGATGGGTGACCTCATGTTTGATTAGTTTAAGTGTGCATATGCTACACTATTTGTCCCGTGTAAGTTTTGCTTACAATAAGACCAGAAGGTGATCGTGAAATTAGCAGAAACCAGTGAGCAAGCGCTTTCTGATATTTGTCACGTGGTTACAGTACCCCTTGTAACTTCTCTTCTTCTCAAGGTTTCTCCTCTAGGAAAGGCAAGTGGTTTTATGTTTTTTTAATCTAATATGCAGAAGGAATGGGCATACCATTTTCACAACATTATATATTCTGTAAAATCCACATGGCTGAAGCACAATGCTTCCTATACGCATGAGTTGTAGGAGCAAAGTATTCTAACACTTTGCAACTGACCTGACTAACAGGAAACATTTCCTTAATGCCCATTGCCACAGCAGCCAATCCGTGCAGCTGTAGTTGTGGAATTTACATATCAAATGTCTCAGCCTATTGATAGTACAACTCTCCCCACCCTATGTACTGTGTCTACTTGGCAAGCTAAGTAAGGTGCTTCTGCCATTAACTCCATGAGCATCTGTGTTCATTTCATCAATGCCATGCATGTGCAGATTTGCTCACTGACCTCTAAGACTTCACACTTTGCCCCAATGGCTTCATTAATGTGCTTTAACTCACTTATGTCATTTGTTGCACATCTCGACCCACTTTCTCCACTTGTCCACATATCACCACCACTACTTCTTGGGAGGTATTGACTGCTTGCCTGAGGTCACCCTATTCAGTCCTCAAGACTCCTATATTCACATTGCCTGAAGGTGTTTTACTAAATTATTGATTTTTACCTCCATATTTGATCTCATTATGACAAAAACATTACTCAATGAAGTCTAGGAATGCTGTACATTCACTGTTACTGGCTTCAAGTCATTTACTCTCTCCTCATCACACTTTTACCCAGTTTTGCAACTCTCACTGATGGAGTTTCAAATCTAGACTGCTATCTTGATTCATAAATCAGCAGTGCCCAACTATAAATGAGCATGCTTTTTCATGCGTCATTATCATTTGTGCTTAAAAAAAGTTGAGCGACTACAACTTATGACAAATCCTAAACAGATCATTGAGTAGGTCTTCAAAATCAGTGGTCACTGCAGAAAATGTAGGAATGAATTTTAGACCTTCAGATAACTGCAATTTCTTGGTCATCTAAATTAAGTCAGATGAGATAAGTACCATCACGTTTGCCATGTTGCTCTGCAAGAATGCTGGCCCTGTCAAACATTTCAAACATTAATTTGCTTTTGTTTATTTTGACACTGTTAAGGTATAATATATTCCATCCTTCTCAAGTCTTCATTGTTAGTAAAACTTCAAAAGACTTTGGTTGAGATTCATCAACAAGCTTTGCACAAGCACTCAGTGATACAGTCATGTGGTTTCTGTGTGAAGAGCAGCATAACTAATCAGCCATCCGTGAAGCAGTGGACAGTTACGGCATATAGCAAACAAAGAACTAAATAAGAAAACAGAGATGGAGCTATAATGGCGTAATCAGCACTAAGCTGCTCCACAACAATACAGCCATGTGCAGCTGAGGTGAATGATGCCACAGACAAGGCACACCAAGTAATGCATACTCACAAATCTGTTGTCCCACCACATAGTGGCATGTAGCATACCTCTGGCACAAGAAGGGCAGTTTAGTGGTCAGCAAAGGGAAGCCAGTGTGAGTCTGCATTGCACACTGACAACTCTCTTTATCATTAAAACAAGAAAAATAATGCAGATATGAAATTAGGAAATGGGCAAATGGATAGCAGATGAAAACACACAAAGTTGACCATAAGATAAGCTAACAGAAGATAGATGAGAGAGGATGAATATTTTTTGGTAGAAAAACATTCTTTTTTTAAGTAACTCAAAAGAAGGGCAAGTGAGCATGATAATGAGAATTGACTGAAGATGGGATAGGGGAGAAGGGAAGCTGACAGGGGCAAACAAACAGAGAACACAAATACAGACTGGTGAGCAGTATATGCACAAAAGACAGTTAATTGGCACAAACATCCAGAGATGTAACAAATGGTGATATTAAGTGCTGAACAATGAATAAGGAATGAGAATAACATGCAAGACAGAGAAAAAACACCAAGATGGGGAGAAGGAGGGTCCTGTCCAGATCAGATGCTAAGCTGCCTTAAAGGGAAACAAACCCTGTATTCACTTATCCAGGTGGCTGAAGTTATTGTTTGGTTTCTCCCCTGGCACCCCAATAGATAGCGTTTATATCATATTATCGAAAGATGAAAATAGTGAATGCTATTTCATCTGCCACAAAACATCTTAACATGAAAATATCGAACATTCAGAACAGCAAATTTTTTTCTCATGGAAAAAATTTGCTGCTCCGAAACATGCTCACAACACAAGCACATCAAACAAACAGCAACCACACACATGCACTTAAATTCCTACATCTAACGGTACACTAAACTAAACATACACTACTATCTACCCACTTACCTTAACCCAAACCCTAACCCTAAGGTCCATCACTATCGCGCACTCACTTAACCCGTGCCCTAACCCTAACTCACTTAAACCGCCCCTAATCCTAAAGTCTGTCACTATCGCACACACACCTAACCCACGCCCTAACCCTAACTCACTTAACCCACCCCTAACCCTAATGTACAAACAATCCCACACTTACCTGAACCCAACCAGTAAATTTCCACCACAGCACTAAGAATAGCGAAGCCACAGAAATGGCCAATTGAATTCTTTCCCAAGGAAAGAATTTGCTGTTCTGCAGCTTCACTATTCTTAGCATTCACTGAATAGTGTTTGATATCAGAACATTCAAAGTTTTAATACTTCAATGTTCTGATATAGACCCAATAGATAGGGACTGCCTGTCAAATGAGTCAACCTGTCTCACCATAAGATGCTCCTTGCTAATAAGGCATGTATCAAGCACAAACCTCAGCAGCCAACAGCCTCCTCAGCTGATGCCAGGAAACCATGGAAGACTTGTCTCATCCAATTTTAGGAGATTAGACTTCACCACCCTCCTGAGATTATTCTAATGAATTCATTCAGCATCTGTGCCATCTCATGCCAAGCATCCCTATTCCCCATTGGCTTTCATAATTGCCCAGCAGCTATTTTTTGAAGTTCCTGAGCAGAAATAACTGAGACATTCTGCTGTCTGTGACACACCAAACTTTATCTCTGCAGTCACTAGACCCTGAAGTAGCCATGGCCACTAAGCAGGACCACCTCAGGAGCATTCATATTTGTGAGTCACATTTTGTGCAATGTAGAACTGCACCATAGCACAAAAACGTGGCTGTAGCTCCGTACTCTGGGCATACAGATCATATGCTTAGTGGTTACCATGATGTGTACACAGAGAGCCAACAAGTTTTAAATAATAGATTCTACACCAACAGCAATTCATAGGCAATGATACTAACTGGTTTCATTAGCATAACTGCCATGGTAATGGGCTGTAGTTTGTATGATATAAAGAGTTAGTACTATTTTTCACAACAATACTTCTAGCCTCACAATATTGAAAGTTGGCTTGGGCATTGATAAAAAAAATCTCTTCCATAAAAGCTTAAAGATGTCAGTAGGGATTTTCTGCAAGAACAGCAAGACCAAGAAACCTCAGCATTAGGATGTTATCCAGACATGAAAAGATGGCCGCCATTCTGTAGACACTGCAGATCTACAGCTGTCCAGATACTCGGAATGAAACTTAACCCTGAGGATATACTGCAAGATTTTCTACACTAATTGTTGGCTATAACTAATCTACTACAACTAAATATCGCTTGAGAGGTGAAAGAACCGGAGGAAATTAAACAAACGTGCAGGATTAGATTTGATTGTCTGTCTGACTCTGAACAGAGTATTAAACAAAGGATCTGTCTGACTAGTAATTGTGGATATTTACTATTCAGTTATACTAAAGTTTTGCTTTGCTTCACAATGTCAAAAGAAGATAAAAGTATGGAAACAACAACAACTAAAACCAAATTATCAGCACTTTAGTCACCAGAAAAAGATTCAATAATAAAAAGGCAGAAGACTACAAAACAGCAGGAACTTTTAAAAGCTGGAATGACAAATAAACCGGATCAACTGGCTAACATGGAAGATATTAAAACTGCTTTGTTGCCCATCCAAGAAGCTTTGAAAGAACTATCAAACCAGGTACTCTCTTTTGGTGCCACATGCAGTCAAATTCTTGAAAGGATGGATAAATCAGAAGCTAGGATATCCGAAAATGAGGACAGAATAACATTGCTTACAAAAAAACAGACATTTATGACCTGGATATTCAGTCTATGCAAAATAAAATTCTGGACTTGGAGGCAAGATCCAGAAGGAACAATATAATTATTAGAGGAATTCCAGAAACTATCCAATATAATGATTTAATTTCTACCATCATACAAATACTCGAAATATTGTTCAATGACTCTGACATTGCTAAGCAAATAGTTATAGAAAGAGCCCATAGAGCTCTCAGAGAAACACAAGCCTCAAACATACCTAGACCAGTTTACGTCAAAATACTCAACTACCAGGATGTAAATAAAATAATTCTAACTGTTAAAAAGAATGGAGGTTATGTTATGTGGCAAAATAACAGAGTTTCTATGGTACAGGATTTACCATTGCAAATAAGACAAGCCAGACAAGCATTATCTCCATACTGTAAGTTTCTCATTGAAAAGAACATTAAATTTCAAATGAAATACCCTAATACATTAATTTTTACAGTTGATGGATCCAAATATTCCATATCTACAAAAAAAAGAAGCAAAAGTTACCTTTCTGAAGATTTTTAAGTCCCTTCCAGCTTCGGAAGCTTGATCTGGCCATCCAGTCTGTTTACAGCAACGTGGATGCTGGGATTCCATGCTTACTACGTCTCGAGGCTTTGAAACCCTTTGTTTGTTCTTTTTTCTTCACCAGGCCCCTTGGTAAATGTTTACTTAGCTTCTCTTTGCAGCTCCAGCTCGTCCATGAAGATTTTCCGAACTTTTATGGCTTCTACGAACTGAGTCCCTTCGCGAAGTAACAGGAAGTCCTTTGGGTACTGCTGAGGGTCCGCTTTTGAGGTAGCGCATCCAGAAGTCCGTCTGCATAATGGTTCCCCCGTCGCAAACTCGAAGACAAGATTACATGACCAGGAAGTAGGAGGATCTCTGTGGAAGAAGGGGAAGCTAGTTGGACTGTAAAACGAGCATTCGTGGACATTTAATGTATGTTACAGGTTTTATTTCTTTAAAAGGAACTGTGAATCCATTCAGGTAGGATTACAACTGATCTAATATTGTACTGGTTTAAAATGTGTTATTTAAATGATAGTTTAGGAGTATGATAGCTTTACCATAGTTATCCCTTTTTCTTAGGTAGTTTATCCTAAATGTGGTTGTGTTAATAACATTGTAACATACTTTAATATTTACTTTCTTGTATAATGATGTGTTTTTAATACTGCAAATGTTTAGATAACAAAGGGATTTAGTGTTGGGATAGTTAGAAGATAAAAAGACCAGAAGATATTATATTCTGGCATTTCTAGGAATGTGAAGGCTATCTTCTTTTTATACTGGTATGTGGTTCTGACTGTTTTGGGAACTGTGTTATTTAGTCATCATTTTATAAATTTAATTATATTACCCAGTAAAGTATAAGTTACAGTGCTATTTTTATTCACCTTTTTTGCTGACATTATAATTTTAAATAATTTAGATTATATAAACAAAGTCAGATTTAATACTATATTTATAGGTTAAACATTTGTTTTCTCTCTCTCCCAGCTAACAAAATATATGGTGAATTATCTTGAAGTCAATAATGTTATTGTTTAATATGTGTACTGTCATATATCTGTTTTGATTAGATTTAAATATGATAGTTAGTTATCTTAAGGTAATACAACTAAGTAGTATAACTAATAATATATGTGAACTATTAGAGAGGTATAATAGTAACTATGAGTGTAGTGAAGGCCATTTATCTGATAGGTTTAACTAAATAATGTGTTAAAGAGTTGTAGGCAGTTAAGTTATCAGTGTGTATTAGGGAATGTTTTGGTTAGGCTTTGTAGAGTTAGATGTAGTCTCTATAGGTTTTTTGCATGTTTTTGATATTTTATTTTGTAAGATAAAGAATAGATGTTTAGTAAGGTTATTTACCCAAAAAAGTTTTAACAGTGTAAAAAACCTATGTATGTCCTGGTCCAGGGGAATAGTGGATAGGCACTGGTTAGGGATGGGATGTCAAGATTGCTTCCAGACATTGTATACTGTTCTAGTATATTTGAATTTAGTATCGTTTCTCAATTTTAAAATATCTTTAAAAGATTTAAAATTCTTAGTATGTGGATAGTAGACTCATAGAATACTAAAGGGCTCCAGAACTTGAAAAAAAGGAAATTATTTCTTCATTTATTTCTCCAGTCAAAGGCATATTTTATTTTATTACGAGAAACCCATTTGACCAATGACCAATGGGCTGTCCTTAAGGATAAGAACTGGATTAGAGAGGTGGTAGCTTCAGAAGGGACAACTAATAGTGCAGGGGTGGCAATTATTATTAAAAATCAGTATCAAGAGAAAATTCTAGATTTTAAAATAGACAAAGAGGGAAGATGGTGTTATGTGGTTCTTTCATCTATACTTTATGATAAACCTGTGATACTTCTTATTATATATGCCCCATGTACCAATCAACAACTTTTTATAACATCACTTTACTTTATCCTGAATCAATATAATAATTGCTATATAATAGGAGGTGATTGGAATACATACCAAGATCCCAAATTGGATAAATCAAGTTCACACAGGTCTTTTAATAACCAAGCAGTGATAGCACTACAGGAACTTAAAATAGATTTTAAACTATATGATCCATTTAAATACACAAGTAATCAAATGAATGCAAATAACTTTACATTTTATTCAAGTTGTCATAAAATGTGGTCTAGGATTGATTTTTTTCTAATTTCAGACGTACTAATGCCTTTTGATCCCTGTGTATCTATACAAGCTCGACATTTATCGGATCATTCTAGGATCACATTAAGTTTTAATAAGGACACTAGACATACTATGCGTCTTAGAGGTTATAATTGGTGCTTAAATCTGTATTTATTAACTAAAGAAGATATAATTAAAGAAGTTCAAGAGACCTTTAATCAGCTACTACTTAATCTTTCCAAACACCGGCATCCGTCTGATATAGAATGGGCAATGACCAAAGCACAAATAAGAGGAATCTTTCTTCAGAAGGCTACATATTATAAGAAAATACAATCTAGAGACATACAAGAATTGGAAACTAAAATTAAATTACTAGATCAGGATTTAATTGGGAACTATAGTAAACAAACTGAAATGGAGTTATTAAAATGTCAAAAGGATCTTTTTTTACTACAAAATAGTAAATTATCATTTTATGAACAAAAAATACTGGTAAAATATGCTAATCATATACAGACCCCTTCAAAAGCACTAGCGCGTATCATTAATCAATCGAAAATACCTTCTCAAATTTCTGAAATACACTTTAATAATAAAACATATACCAATACTGAAGACATTATGAATACCTTTGAATTAATATTTTCTCGAATCTATGGTGAACATCAGGAATTATCTATAAATAAGAGTAATAATGACTTTCTGCAGAAGATTAACTTTCCGAAAATTGGTGATGAGTTTCATATAAATTTAGTCACACCAATCTCCTCAGAGGAGATAGCAGATACAATTAAGAATTTGAAGCCATATAAAGCTCCAGGACCGGATGGTTTGACTACGGAATTTTATAAAACTTTTAGTGATATATTGGGGAAAATACTTCCACATGTATTTAACTATATAATCAATAATAAAATTAATGATCCGCACTTCAATGCTTCGAAAACAATTCTTATACCTAAAGAGAATGCTGATTTGCAAAATCCGGATAACTATAGACCCATTTCACTTTTGAATATAGACATGAAAATTATGACATCGATTTTGGCTAATAGATTGAAGAAGGTAATTAACCTGATAATATCAGAGGAACAAGCTGGTTTTATAAATGGCCGACAGACTACTGATAATACGTTATCACTTCATACACTAATTTCTTATGCCACTCATAGAAATTTTAATGTTTATGCACTCATAATTGATGCTCAAAAAGCTTTCGATAGAGTTAATTTAAAATTTTTGTTTGATATTTTATCATATTTTAACATACCTCAAGACTTTATTTTCACATTAAAAAAATTATATAACAACCCCTATACAAATTTATTTATTAATAAAAATTTCTCAAAAAGAATACAAATTAAGAATGGTACCCGTCAAGGATGTCCGTTATCTCCTATATTATTCAATCTATATTTAGAACCATTATTTCTACATATCAAGCAAAATATCTATCATAATGCTCCAATACTATATGGTACGAAAATATCCATGGCTGCATTTGCGGATGACCTAAATATTTACTGTACGACACCTGTTTCAGATACCAAGAAAATATTAAAAGCAGTGGAAGACTTTGCAAAAATATCTAATTATAAAATAAATTAAAAAAAAAACAAGTTATTTCCTTTAAAGACGCCTACACCCTTTTCGCTTTTACCATTGGTAGGTCAGGTAAAATCCGAAGAAAAAATAAAATATTTGGGTATTGTTTTTTCAACAGATAATAGAGACCTTTATGTGAACAATGTTAAGTTAATTTGGGATCATATAGTGTCTGATTTAAAAAGATGGAATAATTTGAAATTACCAATAATGGCAAAGACCTCAATTATTAAAATGAATGTACTCCCCAGAATATTATATATTTTTAGAGCTACTCAAGTCCAAATTTCTAGGAAATTCTTCAAACAACTTCATACGGAATTAGGTAGATTTGTATGGGAACCTAGGAAAACTAGAATATCTTATGATAAACTGATGACTCCGAAAAACGGGGGTGGTTTAGATTTACCGAATTTTGAAGCATATTATTTAATAATAAATGCAAATAGAATTTTAAGAGTGGTTAACTTTGACAGGTCCAATCCAAAATGGTCACCCAGGTGGTTGATTCTGAATCATAAACATGCTGCTGGGTTGGGTATTAATTGTAAGGCATTACCTTTTTTAAATAAAGATACCCTTAAAATGTACACTCTGATGGAACATATCAGAGTATATATAATATCAGTACAAAGTCTGTTTAACTCACTAAACCAATTACAATATATGATGACCTTCCAACCATTTCATAAGAACCCGAATTTGAAAATTGGTAATCAACTGATAGATCTTAAAAAATTCCCACTTATAAGTGATTTAACCATACGTGATTTATATCCCTTTCTTGGTATCTCAATACATGACATGTTAAGAGACGTGAATCTTCCTAACTCGTATTTAATTATAATGAGACAGTTAAAGGATCTTTCAATAAGTTATTTTAGAAATTTTAAAATTAAAGAAGAAGACTTAACCATTTGTCTAAACTTATGGCAAACTCCTATGCAGGACCAAGAACCAACGAACCACGAACAAAAAATAAACGAAAATGAAGTCCAAGCCAAAACAAATTTATTACCAACAGCAAAACTTCATAAACGGTTCACCATTTACCTAGGTTTCGTTCCAAAACTCGGACTTCATCAGAATGGTTGAACCAATATCAGGAAACACTTAAATATACAAGCAAACCAATTAAACATTTAATTACATAAAACAATTAAGCCCAATCAATTGTAATTGTCAAAACCCTACAAAAACTTGGCTATAATTGTACATTAACACCAGTGTTGCACTTCTGTCCCTATCACTGAAGTAAAAAAGTAAAAAAGTAAAAAAAAACTATATAAAAAATATATAGGTTATATAAAAAAGTTAAGATATGAACCAAAAAAAAAGAAAGAATTAATATGAATGGATAATGAAGTGTATGGGTGAATAAAAAATAAAAAATACAATGTAATATGTAATGTGAAAGGTATATGTGTGCGTAAACATAACTATATGTGTATGAAATATGACCAGACTCCAAAAGAAATATTTGGTATAAATGCTGTAAATAAAAAGTTAAAAATTAGATTTAAAAATTAAATTTAAAAATTAATAAATGAAAAATATGTAAATCAATATGTATATATATATTTCCCAGTGTAAATATATATGTATAAAATTAACATATCAATTTATGTCTATCCCATGATGTTTTTCAACCTAAGAAAAGGCTTAATGGAACTATGATCATTGAGCCCAGGAAAATTGTGGGCATTCAACCTGAGCTGCCATTTTAATTCACATACGTCCAAATGTAAATCAGTGATCCTACCCTGTTGATCAATCATCATTTGTTGTAAAATACAAAATTTGAACATGTGATCGGCATTACCCACCAAGTGTCTTGTTAGGGCATTAGTAGTTTTGATATGTTTAATATCTAATAAGTGTTCCTTAATCCTTTACCTGAAATGCCTACACATCTTGCCCACGTAAAAGGCAGTACAATTCTGGCATTTGGCAAGGTAAACCACATTTTTAGTGTAGCAATCAAAATGGCCTGAAATTGAAATAAAACAATTGTTAACCACTAACCTACTACCTGTTAACAAAATATGGGAACATGTCAAACATCTTCCACATTTAAAATTACCAATACTTCTATTGGTGGAAGGCCCCTTAACCAATAAATTCCTTTCAAAAATATCATTAAATGCTAAATCCTTTCTATAAACAAACATAGGTCTCTTTCCAAAATGTACTGTAAAATCTTTATTCATCTGAAAAATACTCCAATTCCTATAAATCATCTTTTTAATAACGTCAGAATCCCCTTATATGTGGAAATAAACATTAAGGATACATTTGTCAAGGACACTGTTTTTGTATGCACATAACTGTAACCACAGTGGTTATTTTCTGACCTAAGTATAGCTTGAAGCACACCAATGTCTCTTTTATGTTCAATTTCATGCATATCTAAACATAGTTGTTCCGGGTAACCTCTATTCAAAAACAAAGAAACCATGAAATCCAACTCGTCCAATAAATCGTTATCATCACTAATCATCCGGGCTGCCCTAACCATTTGGCCCTTAACAATAGCCCTTTTTTGATGGTTAGGATGCCAGCTGTTATACTGAAGATATGAGTTGGAAAACGTAGGTTTCCTGTATATGTTAGATTTGATGGTACCATTTACCTTGTCATAAGTCAATCTAACATCCAAATATGTAATGGTGTTGTCATTAATTTCATGTGTAAGTTGCAGAAACCAAACTGTACTATTAATGTATTTAATAAAAACCTCTAGAGTAACCAAATCACCATCCCAAATAATAAAAATGTCGTCCAAAAAACGTGAGTATAACTTAACAAATTTGAAAAACTCACTATTAAACAAGTACTGTTCTTCCCAATAAGCCATAATGTAGTTGGCATAAATAGGGGCGCAAGCGGCACCCATGGCCACTCCAGTACTTTGTCTAAAATAATGCCCTTCAAAAAATAAAAAATTATTGCATAAAACCACCTCCATGAGTTTAACAAAAACATTAATCTGGTCCTGCTTGTACACCCCTGTGGCCAACAACTGTTCTTCCAACCAAGATAACCCAATATCATGTGGTATAACTGAAAACAAATTACAAACATCAATAGTTAAGAAAGAAATGTTCCCATTGACTTCCAAACTTTTCACCCTCTCCAAAAAATGCCAAGAACCTCTAGGTTCTAACCTAAATGGTGCACCATTATACAGTGAGTATGGCACTAGTGTTTCTAAACCTATGGGGATTATGTTGGCTTCTGCTGGTGCTTTGGATGAGGGCCAGCACATTTTTAGCAACAATTTAGATGCATGTGATGTTTCAGGGCGAGGTATCGATGATAATGAAGGTAATGTTTCAGCGTTGGGTTGTGTTTGTAGTGAAGATGCATTGTTGAATTTGAGCACATACACTTTAGTGCACGAAGGCATTTGTGTGCAGTCTGGTAACCTTGGTGTATTAGTTGAAGATGCTGATTTTAGTACTGAGACACATTTAATTAAGTGTGGTCTTGGTTACTCAAGACCAACTAGTGTTTTGTTGAACACTTCCTTAACTATGGTTAATGATACTTGTGATTCTTATCAGTCACTTTGTATGCAGGAAGTTTATGAACAAGGTGATAAAGCACTGAATGTATTGAGTATGGTAGTAACATTGATCAAGTAAGTCGGTATGATATGGATGTGTTAGTTGACCAGACAAGATTTGGTATTTTGAGCTGTCCCATTGTGCTGGAAAATAGTTTGCACGATTTTAAACTGTACAATTATTCTAGTGTTTCATTTGGCATTGAGTATGTCGACTTATTTTCTAAAGGATTTAATTTTGTTCCATGTAGGAATGGCAATTTAGTCGACACACTAATTGATTTAAAAATGTTTACACGGAAAATGAACTTAAAGGCTTATTTTGGTGCGGATAACAATGTTAGTTATTTGGCGAGTAATAAGGGCATTTCCAAACCAAGTGTTTTTAATCCACCTTTGAATCAGACTGTGGCACTGTTTGAAAGAATGTGTGAATTTGACATTAGAGATCATTTCAGACAGTGGCAAGGTAAACCACAACTTAATATGACCGAGGATGAGTACGCTTTGATGGACAATTTAGGTAGGTTAGGGAACATATGAATTATGAAGCCTGATAAAGGCAACGGAGTGGTAATAGTGAACAACAATGATTACATAAGTCTTATGATGTCTATGCTTATGGAAGATAATTATATTGAAACCAGTATTAATGAAATTAATATTGCTTATAGGAAAGTGGATCTTCTTTTAGAGGATATGTTGTTCCAGGGTGAATTGACTGAAGTTGATTATGAATACATGATTAATACATTCCCTGTGGTCAGTGGTATTTTTGGCATACCCAAAATTCATAAAGGACTGGATAACGTACAGTTTAGACCTATTGTAGATGGTAAAAGGAGTAAGGTGTGTTTTATTAGCCAGTTCTTGGACCATCATATGAAATTGGGTATTAGGAGATTTCCCCACATTACCAAGGATTCTTGGCATTTTTTGGAGAGGGTGAAAAGTTTGGAAGTCAATGGGAACATTTCTTTCTTAACTATTGATGTTTGTAATTTATTTTCAGTTATACCACATGATATTGGGTTATCTTGGTTGGAAGAACAGTTGTTGGCCACAGGGGTGTAAGAGCAGGACCAGATTAATGTTTTTGTTAAACTCATGGAGGTGGTTTTATGCAATCATTTTTTATTTTTTGAAGGGCATTATTTTAGACAGCGTACTGGAGTGGCCATGGGTGCCGCTTGCACCCCTATTTATGCCAACTACATTATGGCTTATTGGGAAGAACAGTACTTGTTTAATAGTGAGTTTTTCAAATTTGTTAAGTTATACTCACGTTTTTTGGACGACATTTTTATTATTTGGGATGGTGATTTGGTTACTCTAGAGGTTTTTATTAAATACATTAATAGTACAGTTTGGTTTCTGCAATTTACACATGAAATTAATGACAGCACCATTACATATTTGGATGTTAGATTGACTTATGACAAGGTAAATGGTACCATCAAATCTAACATATACAGGAAACCTACGTTTTCCAACTCATGTCTTCAGTATAACAGCTGGCATCCTAACCATCAGAAAAGGGCTATTGTTAAGGGCCAAATGGTTAGGGCAGCCCGGATGGTTAGTGATGATAACGATTTATTGGACGAGTTGGATTTCATGGTTTCTTTGTTTTTGAATAGAGGTTACCCGGAACAACTATGTTTAGATGTACGCAGGGAAATTGAACATAAAAGAGACATTGGTGTGCTTCAAGCTATACTTAGGTCAGAAAATAACCACTGTGGTTACAGTTATGTGCATACAAAAACAGTGTCCTTGACAAATGTATCCTTAATGTTTATTTCCACATATAATGGGGATTCTGACATTATTAAAAAGATGATTTATAGGAATTGGAGTATTTTTCAGATGAATAAAGATTTTGCAGTACATTTTGGAAAGAGACCTATGTTTGTTTATAGAAAGGATTTAGCATTTAAGGATATTTTTGAAAGGAATTTATTGGTTAAGGGGCCTTCCACCAATAGAAGTACTGGTAATTTTAAATGTGGAAGATGTTTGACATGTTCCCATATTTTGTTAACAGGTAGTAGGTTAGTGGTTAACAATTGTTTTATTTCCATTTCAGGCCATTTTGATTGCTACACTAAAAATGTGGTTTACCTTGCCAAATGCCAGAATTGTACTGCCTTTTACGTGGGCAAGATGTGTAGACATTTCAGGTAAAGGATTAAGGAACACTTATTAGATATTAAACATATCAAAACTACTAATGCCCTAACAAGACACTTGATGGGTAATGCTGATCACACATTCAAATTTTGTATTTTACAACAAGTGATGATTGATCAACAGGGTAGGATCACTGATTTACATTTGGACGTATGTGAATTAAAATGGCAGCTCAGGTTGAATGCCCACAATTTTCCTGGGCTCAATGATCATAGTTCCATTAAGCCTTTACTTAGGTTGAAAAACATCATGGGATAGACATAAATTGATATGTTAATTTTATACATATATATTTACACTGGGAAATTAATAAATATATATACATATTGAGTTACATATTTTTCAATTATTAATTTTTTAATTTAATTTTTAAATCTAATTTTTAACTTTTTATTTACAGCATTTATACCAAATATTTCTTTTGGAGTCTGGTCTTATTTCATACATATATAGTTATGTTTACGCACACATATACCTTTCACATTACATATTACATTCTATTTTTTATTTTTTATTCACGTATACACTTCATTATCCATTCATATTAATTCTTTCTTTTTTTGGTTCATATCTTAACTTTTTTATATAACCTATATATTTTTTATATAGGTTTTTTTACTTTTTTACTTTTTTACTTCAGTGATAGGGACAGAAGTGCAACACTGGTGTTAATGTACAATTATAGCCAAGTTTTTGTAGGGTTTTGACAATTACAATTGATTGGGCTTAATTGTTTTATGTAATTAAATGTTTAATTAGTTTGCTTGTATATTTAAGTGTTTCCTGATATTGGTTCAACCATTCTGATGAAGTCCGAGTTTTGGGGCGAAACCTAGGTAAATGGTGAACCGTGTA
The DNA here is from genome assembly GCF_019279795.1 of Protopterus annectens. NCBI lineage: Eukaryota > Metazoa > Chordata > Ceratodontiformes > Protopteridae > Protopterus > Protopterus annectens. The sequence goes on from NC_056728.1 coordinate 1,206,017,706, forward strand.
TGAAGTTTTGCTGTTGGTAATAAATTCGTTTTGGCTTGGACTTCATTTTCGTTTATTAAACTCTTATGCAGGACTGTAAATATATAACAGCTTCATATAATTTGATAAAAGACGTGAAATATAATAACCAAATACTCATATCTAAATACTGGAAGGAGAAATTATTAATGATTGAGGATAGTAAAATATTGAAAGCAATTAATCTAACCCTAAAATCAGTATCTCTTCAAAAGTTATTATTTACCCAGTTGATGATATTTAATAACGCTTATTACACTCGTCTCACTCTGCATAAATTCAACTCTAAAAATTCACCTAAATGTCCATATTGTATAGATCAAACGGCTGACCTTTTACACATGTTCTGGAGTTGTAAATGTATTTTCAAACTTTGGAATTCTTTAAAAATTCAATTACAAAAAATGGGTTATCAACAGTCTGCACTTTCTTGGGAGTTTATGATTCTTCATATTCCTCCGAATAATTTGGATAGATCCCAAATAATCATACTCATAAATATTTTCCTGTTAATGAAGCTTTATATAGCTACAAATTGGCTGAATCCATTCCAGACTTCATGGGAAAACTTTATAAGTGTAGCGATAAGACATATTTTAGCACATAAATTACTAATTAAAGATCATAAGAAAAGTATAAATAACACAAAAATATGGGAGCAAATCTTTAATATCCATTAGCTTAAGGTTTCAATCCACTTTTCCCCGGGAAGTACATACTTAATATGGAGGCTAATATAGATAAGCCTCATATTGATACTAGATTTTTATTTTCTCTTTCTTTAATACCTATCTAGAAGTTTATATTAATGTATAATGATTTTATGTAACTGTTGGAAGCATTCATGTATATAATGTACATATGTTATAGAATTGTATTAACATTTGGAAAAGAATAAAGACTTATTATTGAAAAAAAAAGGATGTTATCCAGACATAAACTGCAGGAGATTCAGCAACACAGCAGCTAGGAATTTAGATATGGTGCCCTTACTGTTATGGAACAGGAGACTAAAGCTGAAATGGACTGAAACAGAACAGCCATGGGACTGAAGCAGAATGAATGTCAACTGATGTGAACAAAAAGCAAAGCAGGTGTGCATGGGTCTGAGCAGACAACAGACTGGGTCTCAATGAACAAAATAATAGTGGGTGTGTGCAATGCCCGAGTTAGAGATAGCAGGTTGGCTAATTAACTTGCTAAGGCTCTAACCCTGTACCTTGGTTGTAGGTGACAAGAGCCTGAATCCTCTACACAAACTACCAGACTGCTCAAAGAATTGTGAGTTTTAGTGCATTATCAATGAATTGTGAGTTTCAGTATATTATCAAGGAATTGTGAGTTCCACTGCATTATCAAGGGATTGTGAGTTTAAATGCATTATCAAAGAATTGTGAGTTTCAGTACATTATCAATAAATTGTGAATTTCAAGGAAAGAGAAGTTTACTGCTGCTTATGCTAAGTCTGTTTTCAATGTGCAAGTGTTTTGTTTAGTAAATGGCCATCAGTGTTTGTGATGTAGATTTCAAACATAGTATTAGTAGCACAACAGGTTACATACTTGTCTTTGGTGTAGAAACCTGTGGGTTCTGCTCTCACACCATGTGCATGGATTGCTGATACTGCAGTGCATTTTGAGGGAGGATGGGGGGCTGCACTCCTGAGTGTGTCCTCTGTTGGATGAGATGCCAGGCTGGATTCAATAAATCCTACACAATGTGATAAGACCATGTGTATTCCAATGTGCACAAAGTAGCAAGCTGTTTTGTATTCAGTAAGCAGCTCCACATGGCGAGTAGAGCCACCCAAACACAGTAAACATTGTGGCATGCTAATTACAACATAAGCAGCTGAATAGCATGCTAATTAACCAATCCAAGATGGAGGAGCTATTCAACAAGCTATAAGGCAATTGTGTACACTCAGTGCAAGTTTTGGCCTCAAATTCCAAAACCTATTGTAATGCAGCCAAGGAAGCAAGTCTACATGGAAACAATGTTAGGGGCTGCTGTTGTTCTTATACATGTGTATGTGCTACATGTCCAAGTCTATGTTGCTGCAGCTGCTAATAGGCCTCAGCCAAGAAGTAGAAGGATGTTTAGACCACATTTAACTTTTCAAAGTCTGCATGAGGTGGAAATTGTGGAGTACTACAGGGTGGATAGTGACACACTACAGGAACTCTTCAGTATCTGTCATCCTTAACTGAGAGCAAGGGCATACTGAGGGGAACCAATACCCACAGAAACTAAGGTATGTGTGGCACTTACAGTATTAGCGACAGGAACCTTCCAGAGGCCAACAGAGGATATTCATGGAGTGTCACAGGCATCAGCATCCAGATTCTTATATCAATTCCTGAATGCTGTGCTACAAAATGCCAGTGAATAGATACATTTTCCCGTATACCTAAGGACAGAGCTACAACTACGTAGTATTTCTACCCTGTAGCACACTTCCTTGAAGTGTTGGGTGCATGCAGCACACTGTAATCAAAGCACCACCCAGGGAACAGGGAAGGGTGTAAATAAACACAAAGGCTTCCACTCCATTACTTGCCAGGTTGTGTGCAATGCTAACAGAATCAATCTGAATGTTTGCACTGGCAATACAGGCAGTTACCAAGAATCCCATATCTGGCACAACTCTCCACTGTCATTTACTGGGGGATGCAGGGTATGCATTCAAGCCATGGCTGAAAATGCACATCCACCCACCAAAGAATGCTATAATGAGGCACATGCTCAAACAAATACCATATAGCTTGTGTTTGGGCTGTTGAAGTCATAGTTTCAGTGCCTAGAATCATCAGGGGGAACCCTGCAGTACAATTCCCGTACTTGTCCTGAAATTTTCACTGTCTGTGCTATTCTTCACAATATTATCCTGAGGAAACAGCTTCAGAAGGATCGCCAAGGGGAAGTGGCACACATCCCACCAACACTGGCAAGGTCATTACAGCCACACACAGGTGAGGAGTCAGAGGAGGAACCACCAGCCACTGTGGGTGTAAGTAGACATAGGCATGCACAATATGCCCTTGCCAAGAGGCAATGGATAGCACACATTCTTACCTCCTAAGGGGGTACAACTGTCATCCTATGCACATACATACAGTAAAATGGATGCCAGACAATGCTCACAACCTTTACTTACCCATGTAATAGCTGGGTACTGCTAGTATAACACAGAGTCAGCCCTGAAATAAAACATTTGTAACTGTCAGACTATCAAGGTAAGTTTTGAACCTGGAATAGAAAAATAAATGGCTAATAATACAAATGAATAACAGATCCTTGCAAAATGTTACTTGACAATGTAACTAAGTAGAATGTGGGTGATTTTTACAGCAATGACATCAGTATGTGACAGCAATGACCTATGTCAGTAGATGTGTTCACTATCAACTAATAGGCCTCATGCATCAAAGATACACACATTACAAACACATATAAGAAAACAGTGTAATATTCAAAGGAACATCACAAACACATATATCATAAACAGTCAACTATGTACTGTGGACATCAGACAAAAGACTTAAGTATCCTGAATCCAAAACAGAGAAAGTCAAGGATATGGTATGGTTATCATCATTTGCACCGGGTGTTGTTTGGGGAGGGGGCAGGACACCAAGTCTGACATTAAAGGTAGTGAGTGCATGTTAGTAAAACAGACAGCAGACAGAAATTTGGAAGAAGTATCAAATGACCACTGAGACAAGAATGAGCTGTAAGTCTCATGAATGACCCATGTAACTGGTGTGTGTGTGTGTGTGTGTGTGTGTGTGTGTGTGTGTGTGTGTGTGTGTGTGTGTGTGTGTGTGTGTGTGTGTGTGTGTGTGTGTGTGTGTGTGTGTGTGTGTGTGTGTGTGTGTGTGTGTGTGTGTGTGTGTGTGTGTGTGTGTGTGTGTGTGTGTGTGTGTGTGTGTGTGTGTGTGTGTGTGTGTGTGTGTGTGTGTGTGTGTGTGTGTGTGTGTGTGTGTGTGTGTGTGTGTGTGTGTGTGTGTGTGTGTGTGTGTGTGTGTGTGTGTGTGTGTGTGTGTGCGTGTGTGTGTGTGTGTATCTGGACAGTTTAGTTGAAACATGTATGTGAGTGTCTGCAAGAACACAACTAAGATCTGTGCTAGCTCTACAGCCTGGTATGTTGGATAGATGTGATCCATTCATGGTAGAGCGGTAGAGCCTCTGCAAGGAGTTGTACTGAAACATCTGTGTTCATGGTCAGATTTGCTGCTGCTATCTGAATGTGACTGATATCTACTGAATGAGCTCTCCTCACGAGTATGCCGAGGGTCATGACCCTGTGACCTACCATGTCTGGGTGTGGACACATCAATCACTGATGGAGTAGTGGAAGGAGTGGCACTACAGGAGTGTGATCAGGCATGGCCACATTGGCTAACATTAGATGATCCTGCTGACCTATGCCACGTGGATGCTGTCCCCCTCCCAGCAGATGTTCCTTCACAGACACTGCCTATTCCATTATGTCATTCATCTGATCCATTGAATCAGCCACACAGCAGAGATGGTCACACATGTCAGCATATACCTCATCTACAACCATAAGCCATAAATCTAAACCTGGAAACATCCAAAAATCTGGACAAAGACCCATAAAAAGTAGATACAAGTGGCCAAAAATCTGACCGTTGATTGACATAAGATTTGCTTACATAATTGTTTGACCCCATCCACCACAGTGGAATTGTGGGATATCAGCATTCAAAAGCAAATTGAAGCACAGACAAAATATTAAACACAAAATATAACAAGAACAATCGTGTTTTATTTATATTAACATTTCAGCCTGTATCAGACTTTAAACTTGTATAAAATTAAAATGCAATTTTCTTTTATAAAATAAAATTAACAGCCACCATCATTAATGCAGTGGGACAATGTACAGTGTTTAATACTGCTGTCTTCTAGTCTCTGCATGTAATGGGGGTGCAGTCTCTATGTTCCCCCTGTATCCATGTAGGTATTCTCTGGGTACCCCAATTTCTTACTATATTCTAAATATAAGCTATATAAGTGGGCAACCTTCATTAATATACTGGTCTCTGGTTTACACTATACAGCCTGCCTGCCTTTACATGTAAGGCTGCTTTCTGGTTTACATTGTACAGCCCACCACCTTCCATGTAAAGTGCAGTTCAGCTTTGGAGGATTAATTAATTTACCAAAATTAAAGCAAATCACCATTGCCAGATATACACTTAGGCAACTAGAAGAAACGATGCTTGGTGGAATATACCCAACATCCAAAAAATTATTTAATTTCTATGGTGTGTATGTATAAAAATGTCAAGAAAGCAATGATTATTTTTTTTTCCATTTAAGCAATGGCACAATTTCTACCAGATTGAACAAGGGACCCAGGTGCTTTATGCGCTCCTCACTACTAAACTAGGTGACTGTAGGAAATTAGTTTGCAACTACATTAACAGCATTTATAATCTGCTGAAGAATAAAATATCTCGCTGCTGCTCAACATTTGCGTAAATACACCAAAAGCAATTTTGTTATGGTGCTTTCTGTGCTTGGACTTGGAAATGAAATAATGATAATGGTAAGGTAATGTCTTCATCTCATTTCATATCATGGCCGCTGCTTATACATTCCTGTGGAGGGCAACCGCTGCACCAACTTTTTTACAAAACTGGACACTTGATTTTCCACAGTCCAGCTGTCTTCCATGTTCTAAGTTAAGAAAGACAAAATCATGCAGGGTTCAAAAAAAAGTTCAGCTTCTAATCCCAATGGTGAAAATAGCAATCACCACAAAAGCCTGCCCTGTCATATTTACTAAATATTTTCCCCATCTCTCAATGCAGCGTACTTATCACAATGTATGCATGAAGGCAGACATACCAACCTCTTCCGCAGATGCCATTGACCTCTTCAAGTCTACTTGTAGAAAAGATGAAAGTTAGATGCATACAGATAAATTAATGTTTTAACCTTCCTATCATTCTGTTATTCCAGAAAACAGTTTTTCTAAATTGGCCCTAGATGTGAGTGCGCGTGCAAGTGTGTGGTGTTCCCTCTGGTGAAGGGTTGGACACTGGGCTAGCAACCTGACCCCATAAAAATTGTAACCTGTACAGAAACGAGTGCTGGAGACTCATTGCCTGATATGCTGAATGGCACAGAATGGATGAGAGAGAGAGAGAGAGCGAGAGAGAGAGAGAGTTTTTTTCCAACTGACTGATAAATTCAAGCTTTAGTGCTTAGAAATTTGAATATTGTAATTTCTAAATATTGACATTACTGCTTAAAAACATACATACTGATACTAACAGACTATTATTTTCCTGTAATGGAGTGCAGATTCTAATATTTGCTTCCAAATATTCTAACCATTTTTTTAATAAAGGGAGTAGGAACATTTTGTATGGAATGATTCATGGTCAGTGTATGCACAGCTATCAAAAACTTTCATTCTTTATTGACATTTTACCACAGTTTCACTCCTACAGCTATCCTTTCTGAAGGCTAGCTAGTCTGAAAAAGTCTGAATAAATGCAATAATGCATCAACATATAAATTATTGTACATTAACTGTCATTCTCCCATCTCCAAAATGATGAACACTACATCTCATAATATGGCACAAATGGCCACAATGTGGAACACCTTTACTAACAGGTTAGTAACAACTTCAACTAGGAAGCTCACAAGATGGTTAAAATGCCATACTTTTACAAAACTTAATTTAGATGAATTAATATGATTCAGTATCATTTACAATGTACAGCAGTTAGACTCAAAATGAGGAACGTTCCTCATAATGAGGTACACTTGAAAGGCATTCTAGAGATAACCCAGAACCTTGAATCCTGGATGCAAGTTGTATACCATTTCTCAGTATTATCACAGTTTGTAAGACTGTATTGTCAAAGTTCTCCCTGATGTGCTACTGATGCTATCCTTCTCACTTTCCTGTCAGGTACCCTACACTTAGCATAAAGGTATACAAGAAACACACGCGCTTCCCAGTGACTGCTCCAAAAGAACTAAGGCATAATTCTCAACCCCTTAACTCAGAATCGGGCCAATCAGGGTTACTTTACCTTTAGTACTATTAACCTGATAAAATGACAGAATAGCAGAATGTCAATTAACATGCATTGTCCGAAGTAAAAGCAATATAGCTCCATGTATTGTCATTGCTTATTAAGCTTAATTCATCACATTTTCTCCTATAAATCCTAAATCTTTCTATAGTGTTATCTAAAGCAAAATAAACAGACATATCCCAATTGACTATCTCATCAGTTTGGGTGCAGCAGTATTTACTTAGATGTCATATCCCTTCCTATGTAAATGAAGTTATAGGAAAATGTACCTGGTTTTCATTATCTTGCCCAGGCACAAAGACCAACTACTGATCTAAAAGCTTTTACTCCAATTTCACCAGACACAAACTTAGCAGAAGTATAAATTACCCCACAATGTCATACTTTGATGCTTGGTGATGAAAAATTAACCGCTTTCTAAAGTAGGACTTACCAAGTGCTCCACATGTATCATCAGTAACAACAGGAAGCAACTCCAAAGGCAGTGCTCTCAACATTGACAGCCATTTTGAGTCATGATCGATGTATCCAAGATAGTACAACCATTTCTGTCAACCTGGAAATATCAAAAATCTGGACAAAGGCCCATAAAAAGTAGGTACAATTGGCCAAAAATCATGATGATGATTAACATGAAATTTGTATACATAATTGTGTAACCCCACCCACTCCCGTGGAATTGTGGGAGCCATGCAGGAGAGGTCTGGGAATAGAAAGCACTAAGGCAGAAAATAAAGAGATATCCAAAATAATATAAAATAGGTCAAAGTCAAAGTTTTTGCAGCTACAATGCACTGCTGCTTTAGGTGCCCCTTTAATGAAAATAATGAACTGATTAGTTTAGGAAATAGTTGTAAATCAGGTGTAATATTCAAAGCAGAGAAATATAATAGGCTGCAGGGAGCAAGCTGGATTTGGCTGCAGTTGTCCTGTTTATTATAATGTGACAGAATGGTTAAGGAAAGCTTTGATGACTTGCTTCCATTAAAGAGACAAATTTGCTCATGGTTTTATGCTGGTTAGAATTAATGTTGTGGAAGTAGCAGCATTAATTAGAGCCTCAGTTTGGCTGTTCTAATTGCAATACATAGCACAGATTTGTGCACCTTCAAAAGTCAGAAGTGCTGTCCAGGTCCCTGCTGCCCCATATTTAAAATGTAAAGCAATTGTCAGGGCTGCTGTAGTAGGTCACTAACAAAAGGACCAATACAGTGTGCAAAGGGGTACACTGCAGAAAATATATAGAACCCAGACTGTTTAGACTCCCATCAGAGATAACTGGACATGACACCAATCAGACAGAAGCTGTTATTACTCATAATTTATGAAATAAAAACAATACCACAAAAATGCCATCAATGCCACTTAACACACAAACACACTCACACAAACACATACATATTGCAGGTGCATTCCCCAAAACTCCAAGGCCACAAGTGTACCTGAAAAGCAAATGCTAGATTAATGTGCCATTAATTCTGTTTTCACAGCAAATGCAGTAAAAAAGCACACTCAAAAATAATACAACTACCCCAATCAAGTACTTTGTCAAGTTCAAAAAATCTTCATGACCAGAAAGTAGACTGAGTCATTGTGGTGGAAAAGCCTGCATTCAATTTATACTCACTTGGCATTACACAGTAAAGGAATATTCACTGCAAAAACTGAATTCAGGACTGTAACTCGATGCAATACTCAACAAATACCGTCACCATGCTCCAGGTCCTGCTGGTCGCACCACAGCTCATCTACTTTTATTTCAAACTGTTCCACAATGCTATCTGCTAACGTGGTTGCAGATGGCTGTTCTGCTTATTCAAAAACCTCTTTGAGCCATGCAAGGTTCTCTGCTCCCACCCTCCTTCCACAATATACTCACTTTCCCTCTGTGCCCAGCCCAAACTCACAGTCTCAATAAAAGCAATGTTATGTGGCATTAGAAACCCCAGCAATATTTTAAACAGACTAACATCATCTTATGAGAGGTACGATCAGCACCGTAGTTAGTTGTCCACCACAGCTGTCCTTTAGATTGGCATTTAAGGACACCAATGAAATTACAGATATGAAACAAGATGAAAGCTTGGAACAAACCAAATACTTGTCACAGAGACCATATGCAATTTTTAAATGTTTTGAGGTCAAACTCAGATGTCTGTCTATTTAGGGACTTCACTCCTCAGTGATTTGGAAGAAAATCACACATTTAATGAAGAGCAAACCAAAAATCAGAGGCAAAAATCTAGACAGTATGCTCCACACACACTCATCAGAAAGCTGTCAAAAGTTAAAAAATGAATAATCACTAATTAGGGATGCATTGGAATCAAATATTAAAAACTGTGAAACTTGTTTTCCTGCCTATAACTGGGATAGAGCACAGCAGACCTTTATTAACATAACATCCAGTGCACAGAAAGGATGATGTGGTTATCCAGCCCCGGCAAATCATTTCCACATTATATTCTACTAAAAATCCTTATCACTTTTAATGAAATTAATTCCAAGCCACTCTTAATTGGAAAACCAGTCACTGCCCATAATTACTTTCAGTGGGATGCAGCTTACAGACACTCCCAAAAGGATAACTGGATTCCTTGGTTAAGTACACATATACGTTACAAAATGAAATTATATACCCAGCTCCTATGATGACTTTTTGAATACCCACTCCAACGTAAAATTAGGTGTTCCACTTAGCTATGTGCTATTAGACTGGTAGTAGAGCTCATAACTCTATGCCCCAGCCAGAATCTTAGTTAAACCCACAGATTAGGCAAATGCATTAATTGGGTCAGTAACCACCAACAAACCATTATCCAGCACATAAAACCAAATAGTCAAGGTGGCACCCTCTGACCAAAAAAAAAAAAAAGTAGAGAGGGAAGTTATGAGCTTTAAACACAAAGTTAAACCCGCATCCACACAATGTATGTTATTTTACAGAATACACACTCCACACAAAAAAAGTAAAAGAAAGGCAGTGAGGTCTCTAAGCGTTGCTTAGCAATATGCTTTTCCACAATACTTAACTTTCCTGATTCCTGGTCTGCTTTTGTGGTGAGTGAAGTTAGAAGTGCAACTTTGTTACTATGTGGTATACACTTAAAGCAGAGGCCATTTGATAGTTCATGGCATTAAGAATGTTTGTGATTTGTTTTTACAAAACTGGTTCTGCAAACTGTACAAAATTGTATGTATATATAAAAGTGAAATGTTTTAAACCAACCAGTAGTAATCAATGTAACCGTGTGCCCATGATTCAGTCACACAAGTGAACAGTGTAGTTTAATGGGTATCATCTTTATACTCCATCTGGCTCTGTCTCATGATGCTGAGTTGTAAATAAATAAAAAAAATTGTGATTCCAAAGGGCCACTCAGGAATTCATGACACCCCATTATTTTAGCCTCAAAAACCGGGAAATACTGAGGAATTCGGTACGGTTGAGAGGTATGAGTACAACAAGCCACAGCTATCATAACCTTACTCAAACAACCCCTGATGCAATCTAAAAGAGTTTCATTGGCCTGTTACTTGCAGTTGCAGAAAGCCCACAACTCAAATTTTCTTCAAAGCTGAAATTAATCCCACCCACATTATTTATAAGAGACCACCCCTTAAGCTTTCGCATCATGTTTAGACAACACCCTGAGACTTTCCTATAGGCAGTAGAATACTTTTTTTTTTGGGTGGGGGATTTAACATTGTCTACAAACCTGAATTACAGAAATTTAATTCCATTTTCTTCCCCAATGCAGCATGCCCATGCATGTTGATGACTGTGGGATAAGCTGTCAATGATGTGATGACATTAGCCATTCTTTAAAATTGTAAATAAAATAAAAAAAGAAATTGGGAATTGAAGGTGCCAGTCAGGAATTTGTGGCATCCTATTATTTTGCCCTCAGAACTGGTAAATTCCAAGGAATTCAATACGGTTGAGAGGTCTGCCCTAAGCATGTCCTCAGAGGCCCTAGTGGAATGTGCCTGTGCCTCCATGACAGCCCTAAACATACATTGAATGTCATATAAAGACACACCAGGATCAGTTGGAGGGTGGGCAGGAGGCCTTCTCTGAGCATCCCTAACAGCCCTCCTGTGTGGCACCTTGCCCACACTTTGGCTATGGACAGAGTCAACAGACACAAGCCACAGTGACCACACTACCTTTATCAAGTGTTCACCCTCCACCTGTCCACTATCTGAGGGCTCAGTGGAAAAGGTATGCATAGGCCTACTGGCTGTGTCTGATGCAAATACACCAGATGGCTGACTGTCAGCCTCAGTGTCAGATTCAACTTCTGCACCCTCCAACTCTGTCTGTGTTTGGCCACCATCATCATCAGTGTCTGCCAATACTCTGACATCAGGTGATAAGAGTGCTACGCTTCCACTGTCAGGATCACTAGTGATAATAAGCAACAAACATACGAATGAAATAAATACCAACACTAAATATTTAAAACAATTTATATAATAACAAACTAACACTGGTCACACTATCGCAGATGGTACAGCAATACACACAACACTAATTACACCCACCTCACACAAACAAATAAATGCATATATCTGAAAAATTTTCATCTTTCCATGTACAGATGACTTTACACTTGGTAGGGAGGCTGTTCCTGGAAGAAATAAAGCAAGTATTGATGGCATCATCACAACTGTAGTAACACAGGGGCCAGTGAATACACAATTTCTGCCTATATGTCTGTTAATAATTTTAACTGAAACTTGGCTGATGCATCCACCCAAAGCCCATGTGTAATGAACAAAAAAAAAGTGTCATTAAGTCTCTTAAATAGGTTTGCCCCCCCCCCAAAAAAAAAACAACATGAAGTATTAATTACATTTTTATTTTATTTATTTATTTTATATTTGTTAACCGGGATGGTCCGACTGAATGTATGCCCATTTTCAGCGGAGGCCCGGGGAGAAAAGCTCCAAGGTACATGTACACATTACAATTAGAACTATTAGTGAATGGCAATTACACACAGGTTACAGACAGAGCAATACAAACAATCACATGATACTTGTGACTTACAAAGCGTTGCGAGTATGTATATACAGGTAGTAACAGCATATTACCTTCAGGAATAAAATACATTGAATAGCATTAGACACAATTTACCTTTCATGATATGGAGGGGGGGGGCAAAGAAAGGACATTTGTAGAGGACAGGCATGTGAGATGGACAGGGCACTAGTCAGGTTGGTACAGGGACATATCCAGTGCAATTTGAGGTAATTTTTAAGCTTGTTTTTGAATAAGGTTGGCGTAGGCTCTTGAGTCAGGTCAGCTGGTAGTGAATTCCAAATCTTTCCAACAGAGTTGGCAAAGAGTGAGCCACCAGCAGAGTGGTATGATTTGACTGTTAGAACTAAGTAAAGGAGCAGAGTGGTCAATTGTTACTGCAGGGGCAGATCATGTTTTTAGAGCAGGGGTATTTTCTGGCTGGTAGAGGATTTTGTGAGTAACTATGAGCTGGTTGAGCTGTAGAAGGTGAGGTAGTTCCAGCCAACCTAGTAGATTTAGGTTGTGGCAGTGGTGGGTTCACTAGGGGAAGCCAGTAACAAATCCGGCAATATGGTTGTAACATGATGATAATTCTTTTAAGATCAGTTTTGCTCAGGCTGGAGAAAAGAGGAGAGGCATAAAGAAGGGTAGATAGTAGATGTGAGCAGGCAATTGCAATTCGAGCAGGTGAGGTGAGGAATGATTTGATCCTATAGAGAGAGAGACGAGTTTTTTATTGATAGTTTTTATAGTTTGATTGATGTGCACATCAAACTTGAGGTTGTTGTCAATTGTGACACCCAAAAGTTTAGTTTGGGTTTCTGGGGAGATGATGGTCCCATTACTAGCTTTTATGTTGAAGAGTGGTGTGGTGGTCCTACACGTAGGAGAGAAGAGAAGTAGCTTAATTTTGTTGGGCTTCAGGATTAGACATTGGTTTAATAGCCATTTTTGCACCAAGTTAAAGGTGTTTTGGGTTAATGTAGAAAGATTTACTGGGGAGGTAACAGAACAAATCAAGGTGGAGTCATCTGCATATTGAATGCAGGTAGCCTCCAGTATGACTGTGCTAAGATCATTTATAAAAATGGAGAAGAGAAGGGGACCTAGTATTGAGCCTTAGGGGACTCCTAGCCTGATGGCAAGGCATGAGGATAGCTTACCCTGCCACAGGACCACCTGTTGCCTGCCTTATAGATAGGAATCAAACCATTGGAGTGCCTGATTGTTTAAGGTGAAGGTCTTCAAGGTGTTCATTAGCATTTTGTGATTGACTGTGTCAAAGGCCTTGGAAAGGTCTAGAAAGAGTATGGAGGTTAGTTTGTTATTGTTACGTTTTGGTTTATAATATTAGTAAAAGAGAGGAGGGCTGACGTAATGCTGTGATTTTGCCTAAAGCCATGTTGAGAGTTAGACAGTAGTTTGTTCTGTGTGAGATACTTCATGAGCTGAATATGTACACACTTCTCCATAATTTTAGCTAGTGATGACAAAATAGCTATGGACCTGAAGTTAGACAGTTCGGTGGAACTGCCTCCATTATGACATGTGAGATTTTCTATATGGCAGGGATGGAAGACTCTGATATGGTATGGTTGATTAGGATTGAGATGGGGTATGCTATTGCATCTGCAGCCTTTTGTAAGTAGTCTGCAGGGAGGTGGTCAGCAGCCAGGATGGTGGGTCTTAGTTTCCTAAGTAGGGCCTTAATGAGTTGAATGGACACTGGTTGGAAATTGAAGGATGTATTGTATTGGTACTGGCTACATTTAGATTAGAACTGGTGGGAGTGAATTGGCTGGCCAAAGATTGGATAGTTTCAGTGAAGAAGGTGTTAAAGGTGTTAGCAATATCTTCTGTGGATTTTTGTTTGGAGGCGGGGGGGGGGGTTGGCCTAGGTGGAGGAGTGTATTTATTCCTGCCCAGAATTTCTGTGGTTTATTGTGGTGTACTTGCTGTAGGTGATAACAGTAATTCTTTTTGTCTAAAGTTATGGATTTTTTTGCATCATTTCTTAGATGCCTAAATTTAAGTTGGTCAGGCAGGGTTTTTGTTGTGAGGTAGGTAGCCCATGCTTTATTCCTGAGTGTGATTTGGGATTTTGTATCTTTAGTAAGCCATGGTGCAACATTGTCCTTGGTTCTAATAGTATGATTAGGGCCATGACAGTCAAGAACAGTGAGGAATTTGGCATTAAAGTATGTGACCGCTTCATCTAGAGGTAAGTTTTTTTAGGGCTGACCAGTTACATGCCTTTAGTTCATTCTTAAACTTATTGATCAAAGTTTTTGTTGCTTCTTATAGTTCTATAGGTGGGTTGGTAGCAGAAGTTTACCTTAAGCTTGAATATATAGATGAGGCAGTGATCACTTAGATCATTGGGTAGGGTGCCTGATGTATAGAGTTGTGGGGAGTTGTCATTATTTTATATTTTATTATACAACCAAATCTTACAACGTGACATATATAAGCTTACCTGAAAACTCTTCCTGGCACATACTTGTTCTCCCAGAAACATCAGCACTGACATCAATCAAATGTTGGTGTGCACTTTCCACTGAACTCTCTGGATCTCTGACAGTGGACAGTAACTCTTCATTTGGTGTCAGTGGTGGCTCTGTAGCAGCCCCCTCCCCACCGAAGCCAGCTGTTCATGGGCAACTTCAGCTGCTCTTCTCTAAGCTGATGAAATCAGGTCAGTGGCCCTATGATGCACCTGATCATAAATTCTGGTGTGCCTCCCCTACAGCATTCACATCATTGACTATCTGGTTCCAAATCTGCATTCTATCAGTCATATCCCCATGCCCTCTCTAAAGCAGAAAGGTGACAAGGCACCTGAACGTGTGCACTATGACATCGATTTCAGTGTCACTGAAATGCAGTTTACATGGATTTGCAAGCTTGGGTGCCATAATCCTATGTGACATAAAACAGAAGAATGAACCAAATAAATATCACATAAATAAATTCCTGCTTATTGTGATGATCTGAGGTATTGTCATCTGTGCCAGGGAGAATAGGCAGTGCATGTCTAACATATGCCAGCATAGTTAGCTGGAGTTTTGTAAAGAATTTTGTGTCATTTGACTATCACACTGATTTGTTCAGATGCTTGTTTTAAAAATGTATCAACAGTGTTATTATAACTGATTAAATGTATATGCTTAAACAAAGAATTCTGGAAGGGGAGAGTAGAAGTTTTTGAAATTGTTCTATAACTTGCAAATACTGCAAACAAATCTTATCAAAGCTTTGAGTGTGTATTGTGCCATAGTCAGGGGATCAAATGTGATGTCATTCTATAATCAGCACTGAGAGGATGGAACTCACACAGCAGTTTGTTATGTTTTCTTTTCTTTATAACCTGATATAAAAAAATCAAAGTCAGTTATCGCACTCAGTTCAGTTCAGTTAGTTTGAAGTTCATTACCTTGCCTTGCGGAAGTAAATATCTCAGCATCCTATCTTGCCTTGCTGTTTTAATCAAGTTAGCTAGGGAATAGTTATTCTTTAGACAGTCAGGTAATGCAGTGAGATTAGTTAAATATTGTTTTTTCTGCATCTGTGTGAATCTGTCTAAATGTGTTATTTTTATTTCTCCTGTAACTGAAACCCTGGCATTTATTGTACTTAGATATTTAGTATTCTCATGTTTTCTATTTTTTTATTTATTATTAAATATTTTATACTTTTTATTGTGGCTGGTCTTTTAGAAAATACTTTTAACATCTTGAGAGTACTTGTGCTTATTTTAGTGATACCATGGCCACTCCAAAAAGTCTTGCTCCTTTGGTTACAGTCTACTATTTATATTAGTGTTGATTTTACTCAGTATAATTGTATACCCTTGTAAGAGCTTGAGAGTGGTTGATTGACGGCAAGATGGTTACCTTATAGTCTGAGCAGAAGGGGTATAGAGTAAATCTGTACCAGCCTTTCCCAGGAGTGTGTGCATGTGTGAGAATCAAATACCAGGTGTGGTTGTGTCAGATACTTGCAACTGGGACACAATGCTCCAAAGTGAGTCTTGTCTGGGATCTGGAGAGACAGAAAGTCCAGTCTCAGGTCTGGAGCATGTTCCCTGTGTGCTCTTGGGGGAAATTATGCTTGATGCAGAGAGCTGCATCTGAAAATACTGTGTAAAGTCATTCCTGTTCTTAGTGACCATCTCTCACCGATGTCAGTGGTGAGGATTGAGGCTTTTTGATTACTGGCCTGGGGTAGAGAGGCTGTCAGCCTTAAGCACTGGAGACACACATTTCAACTACTAAAATTGAAGGTTATACGGTTTTACCATATCACACTCACACACAAACCAATGCTTGGCCAAAAAAAAAAGGAATTACACTTTAGTATTGCTTACCATGGAAATAACAGTAAACCTCTTGAAACGCAACTTTTGTTGTGGCAATACACAGTTGGTACTTGGTTTCCCCAACCTCAAAAAAACAGGTAAATGAAAAGTTTGTACAAACCAAGTAATACCACATAATTCAATTGTTATATATGCTTTCAACACAATTTGTACAAAATATGTACACATTTACAACAGAAAAGTAAATTTTATATGATTGCCAGTCACCTGTCACTGTACCCAGCACTCCCCTGGAGGCCATCTTAGAAGCATAACACTCCTGTGTCATTGGCAATAGAGTACATTACATTTCCTTGAAATAATATAAGAAAATTGTAAGATAACCAGTCTTAATGATACACTTGTGACAGAAGTTAATAGCCTGGCTATCCAAGAAAGAAAAGGCATGCCAAAAATGCCTGTGTCAACAGAGAACTATAAGAAGTGCATATAGATAAAAGTTCCATATTTAATGCGTGTATATACAAATCTTCTTTTTAACATGTTAACAAATCTAGACTGTACTTACAAAATACAATCATACCTTAGCAAGATCAGATGCCTTCCCTACAGATAAATTAAAAGGAATAGCAATTTTCTATATTCTCCAAATACACACTCCTCCTCATCTTCAAGTTGTCTAGCTACATGGTTACCTTTTTATAGTGTAGATTCAGGTCCCTGAGTATGGTAAATATGCAAATGAGGTGCAACCTTATTAGAATTGCTGAACTCCAAACCTTTGACTTCGTATAGCAGGTGTAAACTTAGTCCAGGTACTACCTCAGCATTAGTTGCTAATGGATTGCAACTGTGAGTGATTAATGTGAGGGAGAAGGAAGACATAACAGCAATTCAGACTACCTTACCTGCATTATGTGTGTCACCCAGGATACACTTACAAAGTGTAGAAGTAACTGTAGCAAGCTTTTAAATGGAAGTGAGCAGCACACAGTTCTCATTTGTGTTCACTAATAGCCAAACTCACCTGCCTTCACTGAAAACTGTTTTTTCACTGTCATGTCATTTTATCATACATTTAAAGGATAATAATCCAAAATGCCTTATAGACCACATGTCTGCGAATACAATACAATTTAGAGAAGAATGAACACAATATAAAGAGAAAAAAGAGCTGTGCTGGTGCAAACAATACTCATAACTCATTGCAATAAATCTGTAAGCAAAATGTACAAATGAGAGTGTACAGCTGTATATGTCTTGTCAATACTGTGGAAGAAATGGGACTTGCTTGTATGCACAATTAGTTGCTTTCCTACTGCAAAGTTGTTACTGTGGCAAAAGGAGGTAAGACAACCCTAGTGTGTTTGGTAGGTTCCTTAGTATGGTAGTCCAAATCCAGAGTTTTGTAAAAGTCTGTAAACTGTGTTAAAATGTGTTTTGTAATGTTTATGTTTATGTTTGAGGAAGTTCTAAGATAGAACCAAAATGTGGTGATTAAGTTAAGTGTTCATTGTATTGCTTTTAAGCTGTTTTATTGGTGGATTCATTGTTGTATCAATAAAAACTTTTTATACCCGTAAGCTGGCTGGTTTTGACTAACCTCTGCTGTGTTTTTTTGAGGTTTATTAGCTGGTAGTGAGCCTGTGCTCATTACTGTCTTTTTGTGGATTATTTAATGTTTATTTTACTTTTTTAAATATTAATATCTGAGCGACATGCTGCTTAGGTCAAATATAGAGAAATGGATAAATAAATTAAAATGAATGGAAGTTGCTTCTATGATAAGGACAGCATAAATTAGACCTGTGAATCAAGTGTGTGTGTGTGTATCACACCTGGTATACACAATAAAACACTTAGATCATGTTCCAAGTCCCACATTTATCTTTAAGGATGAAAAAAATGAACACTTTTTACAAGAATAATACATGTTGAGCTTTGCACATTGCTCACCTCTGTGGAAACATGGCATAATGTTGCATACAATAAGAAGATATTGTCAGTTTCAGAAAACATACATTGTTACATTGTTTGCCTTCCCGCACGCAAATACATTTGCTCTCACAACACCTGCAGTTCCACAACACCTCAAGGCAATAAGTAAACATTGTCAGTTTCAAAAAGATACATTGATACATCTTGTGGTTTCCATCTGAGAAACAAGCTAAGCAGAGATGAACAGTGGCATTCTTCCATAACACCTGCAGACTTGGCAGCTTCTATAAAGATACACTGTACAAAATGTTGTCTTCTATTGCACAAATACTCTAAGCAGTGTTATGCAGTGGTCAGCACTCATATACAGTAATGAGTGCAAAAATAAAGCTGCTGCTTTGCTTTCTATGTGGCAACAGATGCAAGTTAAAGGCCATAATACAGGTAACACAGGGTTCTATTCCAACAAACTCCAGCTTTTATAAATGCTAGTCCACTGTAATTTATACTGAAATTAGCAATATAAAAATAACTATACATAAAAATAACTATGTATAGAAGGTGGCTTGAGCACACACATGATATCATATATATGTTTAACTGTGGTTATCACTACAATTACGGTTCTAAAATTAAACTTTTATTTTCTGAACTTTCATGTCATACACATACATGGTTAATCATTTAATACTGTTATATATAACTAATTAGCATGTGTGAGGAAAAAAGTTCTTAGCTGCAATGAGCAGTCTGCACAGCAATGACTGTAAATAATATACTTGTAGGCCAGCCTTCCCTGTGTTAACTGGTATAAGTTCATGGCCTCAGAATAGGTGAGCCAGACTTCTACTTTAGCACAATTCAAATTTTATTAATGCTGCTCCACTCATTTTTTTTAAAGTTAAAGAACAATATAAAGATAATTAGACATAATAATTATGTACAGTAATAGATATCACATGAATTATATGTACGACTGAGGGTATACTGACAATTATCTTTCTGCATTTAAAAGTGTCTTTTCTGCCATGGGATAGACTTCAGTGATAGTAATATACACATGAATGTATAAATCAGGACATTGTCAGGTCAAATACATACATGGTTAAACACTCACTCTAAAATATATTTATATAATTAAACAGCATGTTCAACAAACAATTCCTCTGTGGCAAGGAGGTAAAAACACCTATGTGTAAAATTATGCATTGTTTATTTTACATAAGTTTCAATCCCACATTGTACAAATTACCTTTATTGGAGTGTAAAACCACAAAAACATATGTCAGATCATAAAATTTATACACCTCAATACGTCTGAAAAGTTAACTCATCTAACAGGTACAGCAGCATCCAACACATAAACTAATACCAGCTGTCACATTACCCTTCCTAATTCATAAACTGCCTTTCTCTCTTTTTGACATTGTTGCTCTTCACTTATCATACAAACATTGTCGCCATTGTTGTGCGGGTTTGCGCATTGACTGTTAAATGCGATATCATGAATTGGTGTGTATCATGGCAGGTGATAGAAAAGAATGTGTCTGATTGGGTCTATATTATTTTCACGAGAACTGAATCACACAAACGCATATTGAGTGACACATAAAGAGCGAATATTCAAAATATCGAAGGTATGAATGGAGACCGCTGTAGGGAATTCTTCCCTTTGCTTCAATGGAATGCGATCTCGGAGTTGGTATATTTAAGTAGGGGGGTGTGGCAGGTGCAGGGGTGCTTGCACCCCTGCATACAACAGTTAGTGACAGTATTTGTTTGGTAGTTTTGTCATGTTTGGAATTCGATGTTTTGGGCTTTCGCCCATTATGTTTCGCTCAATACGTATTTGCGCGATTCAGTTTTCGTGCAAATAATATAGACCCATCTGATTTAGGGCTCAGAGATGGGGTGTAGCAGAGTCCAACATATTCACTGGACTCCTTGTAAAGCTCCACAGCCATAAGCTATTTCAGGGGGTCTATACTGGGTCTCATTATAAATCGGAGGCTTGGAATAGTCTTGCCAAGGCTGCTCTAGTGTGACTTGCATTCCACACACTGGAGAGCAATGCAGACATCACTTCAATGAATTGAATATGTGTAAGCAGACACAACTCAACCAGTGGCTGGATGAGTTTAGGACTGCTGACATCCCACAGTTGTTAAGTATGCAGATAAAGAAACTTTAAATTGCATTCATATCTGAAGATAGGCAAGATTGGTATGCGTAATTCTCTTGCCTTTTCTCTCCTCTATATTTTACAGCTTCCAGGAGAGGGTAGCAAACAAGGAAGCCCATGCTGAATGTTTGGGAAGACTAAGAGAAGCAAGAGGCATGTATGCAACACAAAATAATTATTATTGTATTAAAAGTATTGCTCTTCTATACTTTAGTAGCAAATTAAGCGTGCATATCTTTACTGTAAAATCAGGGATGCATGCTTCATTCTGTAGCTCAAAGGAATTGTAGCAATTCATTGTAATAGTGTATTCAGATTGGGGTTCATATCCCACACATAACAAACACAGGCTAGAATAATAAAAAATAATAAATATTAATTTCAACAAAAATGGCATAAATGCCATGTTAACTTAATCTGTATTATCTGAAAAAGCATATGTGCAATATATGCATATTACTTGGAACAATTCTCAGCCCTTTTTATAGTTGTTAAAAAGTACATTTAACATAAAAGTAAAATGATATAATAATTTATCGCATGTGACATATGATGGTTATAATTATCTTTTTCTTTTTTTTGTTTCTTATTCCACTCTTTATCTCTCTTTTCTATGTTTATATGTGTGCTCACAACATTCTGATGTCAGCAATTTCAGACCACTGAAAACAAATGATTTCCAGAACAGGGAGGCAGGCTTACCAGTGTGGCTCAGCCTGCCACCCCTCCAATGGCCGCCACACAGATGTCCAGCACATCTGGGAAGCAACCTGGCAGTACTGCTTCTGCAGCCCCTGCACTACCTGGGCCTCATCATCAGGTAGCATTACCCTGGCAGCTGGTGCAGTGGTACCTTCAGGAAGTATTGGTGGAGGTGGTGATTTTTTAACACTCCAAGATCTGCCAGGCATGGTGCATGAGGTCATAGAAGGCATCACTGGTGAACATCTCAGCCATATGAAGAAGATGCTCACTGGAATTCTGCAAAGAAAAAAAAAGCCAAGTACACCAACAGCAAGCTGAGAAAGGGGACAGTGATGACATTTCTGAGGGTGAGGACTAGATTCTCAATGTCCCCATGCTTGACGGGCATGGGCCTCTGATAACCCCTCCCTATCTCCAGTCATGGTGTCCCCCAACCTTCTGTGTTCCTCACCATCTCTTTCTCAGTCATATTTGTCCTGGTTGTCTGCAACCGCTTCCTCTCCTACCCAACTTACCTGGCGTGACATAACTATGTCCCTTACCCAACATTCCTTTCTCAGGTGGTTTGACAGCATTGGTTGTTGGAGGTTCCTGGTTTGTCTAAGTCTAACATTAATCTCTTCTTGAAATAAATCAATTAAATGGGCATTATGCCATACATAGCTCTCCACTTTGTCTTCTTGACACACTTAATTTGGTCCAGTTGGCTATATAACATGATTGTGTTGTTGTCACCCATCTTTTTTGAGGTAACAATCCAAATTCATCCAATATTCTATCTATGGTCATTTTATACTTTGGAAGAAGTGGATTGCTATGGTTTATTTCTTATTCCTTCCTGCACATTCCTATATTGCTTCCACTTTGTCTTTCCCCTGCTTGTCACTCATTTTACCACTTTACTATCTACTCCATTTTCACACTTTTAATCTGGTCAAAAAATAGAATCCCACACCACAAACATAAATAACAAATCTCTAATAAAGGCCTTCACTTTTTGTCCTCTACATTTGCTCCAAGTTTGGCATTGCACCCCAATGCCAAGTGATGTTGAATGGCTCATCATGTCGTATGGTATAGTGTGGTTACTTTTGTGCTAAAGGTATACGCAGTTAAAGCAGAGAAAAGCAACTCAAATTACATATGCACTATAACATTTATTTGCACTGATGAATGTATAACACTACAAACCCATATGTGTACTGTTGACATAAATCAATTTACTGATGTTCCTTGTTATACAATACTTCAGTGTAGCCATTGCCTCTCACATGTGCAAAAAATATCACATTCATTTATGTAATGTCATCCTGAAAAAAATGAGTACAAAAATTAGACTGAGCTGGATTCAACCTCTGTCTCATTTTCTCCTGAAAATACAAACTTGATGTTGTTAGACCTGGGTCTATATTAGAACATTGACAGCTAAAAACAGCGAACACCTTTACCTCGACACAGCCAAAAGCACTAAATCTTGAACACCCAGAACAGTGACTTTTTCCTAGGGAAAATAATCGCTAGGCTTTTGGTTAAGCTGTGTCAAGGCAAGGATGTTCGCTATTTTTAGCTGTCGATGTTCTAATATAGACCCGTTACACCTACCGCCACAAAGAAAGCTAAGCAGCAGGTGTTTTTCTTACATTCAGTACCGTTCAAAGTGCTGAAGAAAAGGAAGAAAAGCAGCTGGGCAAAGGTCATTTAGTCAAAAATAAACTGAGTATGTGGAAAAATAACAAATACGACTACCTGGCTGAATATAACAAACTCTGTTTTAATAAAATAAAAATCACATGGTAAGCATTTTCACAGGGTTACCCGCTTCTTCAGACCCTTTAAAACAAATCAAAAATGCACATGAATGACATCCATTAAAACCACATGTTAATTATGTAATACAACCTTTACAAGTTATATAAAAGATGAATAGCATGAATCAATTCTACAATAGTCTTCAAAACTATCTAAAAATGTGTAAACAAAACAAATAAATAAATAAATATATTAAACAAGCGTATAAAACATACATTGAAATCACAATGGCATATATAATTAAACCATAAAATATTAATTGTGATTGCATCTAAACTGAGCATCCAAACCTTTGATGGTTCTCATGAATATTTGAATATTAACATTAAATAACAAACTCGACATGCTGTTGGTCCAAGACATCTTACGGGTTGACCAATAAAAGAAGTGTAGTTTAGTTTCCTGAGCCCTTCGCAGTTCTTATGAGTATTGGTCATCAGACAACTGGCTCTGCGTACCATTGGTTGAGTTAATTTAATGAACTATCCAATCAAAAGTAGCATAGGACAATCATATATAATTTTTCAAATGTAAGACTGAAGGAGTAGTCTATATGTTGTTAATGCTTACATCTAAAACAAAAGGTAGTAGCAGTAGCTTCTTCAGTTCCTGGAAATAATACTTAATCACCCATTGGCCTTACCTTAGGAACTACTGATGAAAAAAAACTATTTTCTAAAGCTTTAATTCTTAAAGTCTTTATGAACATAATATATGAATCTCACTTTAACGGTAGCCAACAGACATAGGCATCTAATTCCTAACATCTGTATGAGTATATATACATGTAATATCAGAAATGATGTATACATACGTTCAAATCTTAGGATACATGTAGAATTTGTGCATTAATTACTACAGTAATAAAACAAAAGCCTTACATGCCATGCATATTTAAACACCAGTCCTACCTAGTTCATGGGTTAACCTATCAGAAAAGTGAATGAAAATCCTCAGTGTTTGGGCTTATGAATAATTAACATAATAACGATCCTGAAGACATTTTCATTTTTACAAGCTCCAATGCAATTTTCCTTGCTACTTGTACAATTTGGAATAAATATTTAAAAAACTCATATCGACTTTTACATCTGTTAACATATCATATTTGGAAATGTTTTCAAGACTTAAACGTATGCCATTAACAAATCAATAGTTCTTAAAGACATTAGAGTCTATCTACAAACACATCTGTATGGATATTATAAATATCGGAAGACTAACACTGTATGCCATTGGTCACATTGGTCACATAGACTAACATAACATAGTGCCAAAGTACGAGAAGAATGTAGTCAATAATTAAAGGATCTCATCTGCCCCCTAGACTAACCTATAATTGACTCACAAAATGTTAAAACCATAAAATACATAGGAAATGTACTCTCAACTGTCCCCTAAAAGTGCTCTTAGACACTCAACATCGTAAATGATCTCTGGTTTATTAAAAAAAACTTTGAGCTTATTATAAACTACATCTCCATATCTAACTTGATAG